>NC_134410.1:574057-625529 GCF_038048845.1 Mixophyes fleayi
TACAGTAATAATCACCATCCTCATCTCTAACAGTAATAATCACCATCCTCATCTCTTACAGTAATAATCACCATCCTCATCTCTTACAGTAATAATCACCATCCTCATCTCTACAGTAATAATCACCATCCTCATCTCTAACAGTAATAATCACCATCCTCATCTCTTACAGTAATAATCATCCTCATCTCTTACAGTAATAATCACCATCCTCATCTCTTACAGTAATAATCACCATCCTCATCTCTTACAGTAATAATCACCATCCTCATCTCTAACAGTAATAATCATCATCCTCATCTCTTACAGTAATAATCACCATCCTCATCTCTTACAGTAATAATCACCATCCTCATCTCTACAGTAATAATCACCATCCTCATCTCTAACAGTAATAATCACCATCCTCATCTCTTACAGTAATAATCACCATCCTCATCTCTAACAGTAATAATCACCATCCTCATCTCTTACAGTAATAATCATCATCCTCATCTCTTACAGTAATAATCACCATCCTCATCTCTTACAGTAATAATCACCATCCTCATCTCTTACAGTAATAATCACCATCCTCATCTCTAACAGTAATAATCACCATCCTCATCTCTTACAGTAATAATCACCATCCTCATCTCTACAGTAATAATCACCATCCTCATCTCTAACAGTAATAATCACCATCCTCATCTCTTACTACAATAATAATCACCATCCTCATCTCTTACAGTAATAATCATCATCCTCATCTCTAACAGTAATAATCACCATCCTCATCTCTTACAGTAATAATCACCATCCTCATCTCTAACAGTAATAATCATCATCCTCATCTCTTACAGTAATAATCATCATCCTCATCTCTTACAGTAATAATCACCATCCTCATCTCTTACAGTAATAATCACCATCCTCATCTCTTACAGTAATAATCACCATCCTCATCTCTTACAGTAATAATCACCATCCTCATCTCTACAGTAATAATCACCATCCTCATCTCTAACAGTAATAATCACCATCCTCATCTCTTACAGTAATAATCACCATCCTCATCTCTACAGTAATAATCACCATCCTCATCTCTAACAGTAATAATCACCATCCTCATCTCTTACAGTAATAATCACCATCCTCATCTCTTACTACAATAATAATCACCATCCTCATCTCTTACAGTAATAATCATCATCCTCATCTCTAACTGTAATAATCACCATCCTCATCTCTAACAGTAATAATCACCATCTTCATCTCTTACTACAATAATAATCACCATCCTCATCTCTTACAGTAATAATCATCATCCTCATCTCTAACAGTAATAATCACCATCCTCATCTCTTACAGTAATAATCACCATCCTCATCTCTAACAGTAATAATCATCATCCTCATCTCTTACAGTAATAATCATCATCCTCATCTCTTACAGTAATAATCACCATCCTCATCTCTTACAGTAATAATCACCATCCTCATCTCTTACAGTAATAATCACCATCCTCATCTCTACAGTAATAATCACCATCCTCATCTCTAACAGTAATAATCACCATCCTCATCTCTACAGTAATAATCACCATCCTCATCTCTACAGTAATAATCACCATCCTCATCTCTAACAGTAATAATCACCATCCTCATCTCTTACAGTAATAATCACCATCCTCATCTCTACAGTAATAATCACCATCCTCATCTCTTACAGTAATAATCACCATCCTCATCTCTTACAGTAATAATCACCATCCTCATCTCTTACAGTAATAATCACCATCCTCATCTCTACAGTAATAATCACCATCCTCATCTCTTACAGTAATAATCACCATCCTCATCTCTTACAGTAATAATCACCATCCTCATCTCTAACAGTAATAATCATCATCCTCATCTCTTACAGTAATAATCACCATCCTCATCTCTTACAGTAATAATCACCATCCTCATCTCTACAGTAATAATCACCATCCTCATCTCTAACAGTAATAATCACCATCCTCATCTCTTACAGTAATAATCACCATCCTCATCTCTAACAGTAATAATCACCATCCTCATCTCTTACAGTAATAATCATCATCCTCATCTCTTACAGTAATAATCACCATCCTCATCTCTTACAGTAATAATCACCATCCTCATCTCTTACAGTAATAATCACCATCCTCATCTCTAACAGTAATAATCACCATCCTCATCTCTTACAGTAATAATCACCATCCTC
This sequence comes from Mixophyes fleayi, assembly GCF_038048845.1. Classification (NCBI taxonomy): domain Eukaryota; kingdom Metazoa; phylum Chordata; class Amphibia; order Anura; family Limnodynastidae; genus Mixophyes; species Mixophyes fleayi. The sequence goes on from NC_134410.1 coordinate 576,287, forward strand.
ATCTCTACAGTAATAATCACCATCCTCATCTCTAACAGTAATAATCACCATCCTCATCTCTTACTACAATAATAATCACCATCCTCATCTCTTACAGTAATAATCATCATCCTCATCTCTAACAGTAATAATCACCATCCTCATCTCTTACAGTAATAATCACCATCCTCATCTCTAACAGTAATAATCATCATCCTCATCTCTTACAGTAATAATCATCATCCTCATCTCTTACAGTAATAATCACCATCCTCATCTCTTACAGTAATAATCACCATCCTCATCTCTACAGTAATAATCACCATCCTCATCTCTAACAGTAATAATCACCATCCTCATCTCTTACAGTAATAATCACCATCCTCATCTCTACAGTAATAATCACCATCCTCATCTCTAACAGTAATAATCACCATCCTCATCTCTTACAGTAATAATCACCATCCTCATCTCTTACTACAATAATAATCACCATCCTCATCTCTTACAGTAATAATCATCATCCTCATCTCTAACTGTAATAATCACCATCCTCATCTCTAACAGTAATAATCACCATCCTCATCTCTTACTACAATAATAATCACCATCCTCATCTCTTACAGTAATAATCATCATCCTCATCTCTAACAGTAATAATCACCATCCTCATCTCTTACAGTAATAATCACCATCCTCATCTCTAACAGTAATAATCATCATCCTCATCTCTTACAGTAATAATCATCATCCTCATCTCTTACAGTAATAATCACCATCCTCATCTCTTACAGTAATAATCACCATCCTCATCTCTTACAGTAATAATCACCATCCTCATCTCTTACAGTAATAATCACCATCCTCATCTCTACAGTAATAATCACCATCCTCATCTCTAACAGTAATAATCACCATCCTCATCTCTACAGTAATAATCACCATCCTCATCTCTACAGTAATAATCACCATCCTCATCTCTAACAGTAATAATCACCATCCTCATCTCTTACAGTAATAATCACCATCCTCATCTCTACAGTAATAATCACCATCCTCATCTCTTACAGTAATAATCACCATCCTCATCTCTTACAGTAATAATCACCATCCTCATCTCTTACAGTAATAATCACCATCCTCATCTCTACAGTAATAATCACCATCCTCATCTCTAACAGTAATAATCACCATCCTCATCTCTTACAGTAATAATCACCATCCTCATCTCTTACAGTAATAATCACCATCCTCATCTCTTACAGTAATAATCACCATCCTCATCTCTAACAGTAATAATCACCATCCTCATCTCTTACAGTAATAATCACCATCCTCAGCTGCTCCTACTTAATGATACAATGTTCCTCTCTGGTGGTGCCCGGTGCTGATCTTCTCTCTTTCTTCTGTTTTACCCTCTAACTTTCTCCCTTTTCTCTCCTCTCTCTCAGTCACGGAGCTCCTGTATTGGAGAGACATTGCACTCTCTGCCGGCTGTCTCACCGGACTCACCCTGTGCCTGCTGTCTCTCATTCAGTTCAGCGTGATCAGTGTCACCTCGTACGCCTGTCTCCTTGTCCTAATTGCAACGCTTACAATCTGGGTTTACAGTAAACTGCTGCACACACTCAAGAAAGGAGATGGAGCTAATCCCTTCCAGTAAGTGGCAGCACCAGGTGTGGGTGATATTTACTGGCCAAGCACCAAATAGGTCCAACATCACCTGACATGTTGTCCTACATCATCATTGTGCCCAACCAAGGTCTAGTGATCTAAAAATTGTTCTAGGATGGGCAGAGAATTGTTGCTCGCGTGGGCAGAGAATTGTTGCTCGGGTGGGCAGAGAATTGTTGCTCGGGTGGGCAAAGTACTGCTGCTCGGGTGGGCAGAGTACTGTTGCTCGGGTGGGCAGAGAATTGTTGCTCGGGTGGGCAGAGAATTGTTGCTCGGGTGGGCAAAGTACTGTTGCTCGGGTGGGCAGAGAATTGTTGCTCGGGTGGGTAGAGCATTGTTGCTCGGGTGGGCAGAGTACTTTTGCTCGGGTGGGCAGAGAATTGTTGCTCGGGTGGGCAAAGTACTGTTGCTCGGGTGGGCAGAGTATTGTTACTCGGGTGGGCAGAGTATTGTTGTTTGGGTGGGCAGAGTACTTTTGCTCGGGTGGGCAGAGAATTGTTGCTCGGGTGGGCAGAGTACTGTTGCTCGGGTGGGCAGAGTATTGTTGTTTGGGTGGGCAGAGTATTCTACCAATGTTTCCACTCTCCTCAGGAAGTACCTGGACACGGAGCCCATACTCCCGGAACAGCAGGTAGAAGCGGTCACCGCCCGCCTTGTGATCCTATCCCTTAGCGTACTGTCCACGCTCCGCCGCCTCTTCCTGGTGCAGGACACAAAGGAGTCACTAAAGGTAACACAATGTCACACAGCTGTACATTATATAATGTGGCAGTTATACAAGACTGCTGCAAGGATATAAATGTATCTAATCGTTAGTGTGTTGCACATGTAACACGTGATGTACATGTAACACGTGATGTACACGTTACTTACACACCGAACCTGTCACCTGATTCTATAGCGCTGATTATAATAACTAGCTATATACCTAATGCCAGGGGCACATCATGCAAATTAGAGGGAGGAGACTGAGCATCTCGCTAGTCGCTGCTGATGATGTAATACAGATGAGAGGAATTAAGTTGTGTTTTTATTAAACAACCTTCTATACTAATATTCATTTCATGTTCTACTTTTCAACAATGGAGTTTTATAAACTCGTCACCGCTGTTCCAAAATAAAATAAGCCACGTGGTAATGTCCCTGATTGGCCCATCCCACACCGCCACACCCACATCAGCCACACCCCCATCTATAGGACACGCACTCGGGAAGATGACTAAATATTGGGGGGGAAAATAAAAAAACGGGGGGCCGTCCACAGCAACCAATCAGATTCTAACTCGTTATTTTAGTATAGAGAAAGAAAGTAGATTTCTGATTAGTTATTATGAGAACACCGCTAGTGTCAGCAGCTTCTCCCACTACTAGAATGTTGCTGACTCCGCCTACTCCCATCATTTACATACAGCGATGCCGCCATCTGTAGGAGGATGCTCCGCCCCCTTTCTCTCTCGCAAGTTCAGATCAACAAGGTTTAATGTTTCTTTCCTTCTTGTCTCTGCAGTTCTTAGTCCTTCTCTACCTCTTAACGTACGTTGGAGCTGTGGTCAACGGGCTGACTCTGCTGCTCCTGGGTAAGTGCTGTTAGTGATTATAGGAGCCGTTACCACTGATCAGCGCTGACCCCAATCCTGCCTCTGAGATCTCTGGGATCATATAGGACATGTGAGGCTCTTAGTTCTATCTCAGTCAGGTGACTAGATGTTATAATCAAGGAGGGGGTCCACATCGGGACACCTCGCCCTATATAATGCCCCTTGTGTTGTAGTTAGGTTACCTTAGCGTCTATAGAATGCTGGAGGACCCAAGACTTGATTGTTGGAGGACTGGAGCGAGGATGTAATTGTGGTGGGTATTAGAGGCAACGCGTGATTGGCTGGTGGGATATTGTACCAGTGTAGATATTACAGTGGGTACCACAACCTAATGCAGAAGAATAGACTATTACGTGGCCATTATGCCAGTCACACTGTAGACATGCGTGTTCTTATGATTGTACCCTCAGACCTGTATCACAGATAACCGTCCTGCGTAGTGTCACATGTCCGTCTTACTGACATGGATAAAGAGGGGAACAGAAAAGTAACAGAATAGTATGTACTATACCCAAAAACAGAACAAAAGAACATATATACAAATAAACACATATAACTGTCAGAGAGCGGCGTCCATCTTTTCTTGGATTCCCCCCATATGATTGTACAAGGTCTTCACTTCTTACTAGATTGAGCAGACATCGTGTATGGTGCAAACTTTCCATATTGTGATCGCCATGTCCGGGATGGGGGAATATAATCACTATTATCATTTGTTATTACTCAGCGCTAGCTGACATCGATCTCTGCCCCACTGCAGCTTGCACTCTATATTCCCTACCACACACATTGAGAAAGCCAATTATTCTTCCATTATGTCTTTGTACTGTGTGGAGAAACCCAAAGAAACACGGGGAGAACATACAAACTCCACACAGAATGAACATTGCACATGAATCCATAGCGGCAATGCTGACCACTGTGCGAACCTATATACAATACTAACCACTGTGCCACCCTATATAATGCTAACCACTGTGCCACCCTATATAATACTAACCACTGTGCCACCCTATATAATACTAACCACTGTGCCACCCTATATAATACTAACTACTGTGCCACCCTATATAATACTAACCACTGTGCCACCCTATATAATACTAACCACTGTGCCACCCTATATAATACTAACCACTGTGCCATCATGCATCAACACCTTTGTGTGATCTCGCCCTTCCTGTGTGCAGCTAAACTGACTACTGACCTGGTCAATGTGTCAAACAAACATATCAGCATCTGAGAAGCCATCTTTCCTTGTGTACCAGGCAGTATTGACATGGCTGTAGGGAGTATTAATGTAGGGAGTATTAATGTAGGGAGTATTGATGTGCCTGCAGGGAGTATTAATATAGGGAGTATTGACGTGGTTGTAGGGAGTATTAATGCAGGGAGTATTGACGTGGCTGTAGGTAGTATTAATGTAGGGAGTATCAATGTGGCTGTCGGGAGCATTAATGTAGGGAGCATAGACGTGTCTGTAAGGAGTATTAATGTCGGGAGTATTGATATGGCTGTAGGGAGTATTAATGTAGGGAGTATTGACATGACTGTAGGGAGTATTGACGTGGCTGTAGGGAGTATTACCATGACTGTAGGAAGTATTAATGTAGGGAGTATCGATGTGGCTGTCGAGAGTATTCATGTAGGGAGTATCAACGTGGCTGTTGGGAGTATTAATGTAGGGAGTATAGAGGTATATGTAAGGAGTATTAATGTCAGGAGTATTGAAGTGGCTGTAGGGAGTATTAATGTAGGGAGTATTGACGTGGCTGTAGGGAGTATTAATGTAGGGAGTACTGACGTGGCTGTAAGGAATATTAATGTAGAGAGTATTGACGTGGCTGTAGGGAGTATTAATGTAGGGAGTATTGAGGTGGCTGTTGGGAGTATTAATGTAGGGAGCATCGACGTGGCTGTTTTGAGTATTGCTCTGGCTGTTGGGAGCATTAATGTAGGGAGTATGAATGTAGGGAGTATTGATGTGCCTGCAGGGAGTATTAATATAGGGAGTGTTGACGTGGTTGTAGGGAGTATTAATGTAAGGAGTATTGCTGTTGCTGTCGGGAGTATTAATGTAACGAGCATTGACGTGACTGTAGAGAGTATTGACGTGGCTGTAGGGAGTATTAATGTAGGGAGTATTGACATGACTGTAGGAAGTATTAATGTAGGGAGTATCAACGTGGCTGTGGGGAGTATTCATGTAGGGAGTATCGACGTGGCTGTTGGGAGTATTAATGTAGTGAGCATAGACATGTCTGTAAGGAGTAGTAATGTCGGGAGTATTGACGTGGCTGTAGGGAGTATTGACGTGACTGTTGGGAGTATTGATGTGGCTGTAGGAAGTATTAATGTAGGGAGTATTACCATGACTGTAGGAAGTATTAATGTAGGGAGAATCGATGTGGCTGTCGAGAGTATTCATGTAGGGAGTATCAATGTGGCTGTTGGGAGTATTAATGTAGGGAGTATAGAGGTTTCTGTAAGGAGTATTAATGTCGGGAGTATTGACATGGCTGTAAGGAATATTAATGTAGAGAGTATTGACGTGGCTGTAGGGAGTATTAATGTAGTGAGTATTGACATGGCTGTTGGGAGTATCGACGTGGCTGTTGGGAGTATTGCTGTGGTTGTCGGGAGTATTAATGTAGGGAGTATTGACGTGGCTGTTGGGAGTATTGCTGTGGTTGTTGGGAGTATTAATGTAGGGAGTAATGACGTGGCTGTTGGGAGTATTGCTGTGGCTGTCGGGAGTATTAATGTAGGGAGTATTGAAGTGAATGTTGGGAGTATTGACATGGCTGTAGGGAGTATTAATGTAGGGAGTATTGAAGTGACTGTAGGAAGTATTAATGTAGGGAGTATTGAAGTGACTGTAGGAAGTATTAATGTAGGGAGTATTGATGTGGTTGTAGGGCGTATTAATATAGGGAGTATTGATGTGACGGCAGAGAGTATTAATTATCTCTCCGACAATATATTTATATACAGTTCAACTTTTCTCTCTTACAGGTATAATTGGAGTATTCACATTTCCTGTCATGTACAAACAGAACCAGGTGAGTGATATTACACCTAGCTACATATAGATACAGTATATACATATATAGACAGTAAATCTCTATAGATACTGTAGGTACATATAGATACAGTATATACAGATATAGACAGTAAAACCCTATAGATGCAGTAGGTACATATAGATACAGTATATACAGATATAGACAGTAAAACCCTATAGATGCAGTAGGTACATATAGATACAGTAGGTACATATATATACAGGGGTGTGGTAGCCATCTAATCACCCCCCAGTGTGCCCCTAAGAGCACAAGTTACCACCAGGGGAGGGTAACAATCATATTAGACTAATCTCACATAAAGGGGATTCTCTAAAGGTAGAGGCAGTAAATTGGGGACAAAAGTGCGGTTTACTTTGTAGAATCAGTGGAATCCCCCAGTTCATCTGTTACTATGAACATAATATTTCCCATATTACCAACCACCAGGTCATAGTTTTCCCGTATTCCGAGACCCCTCCTAATTGTTCTCCTCCCCCCGCAGGTGCTGGTCGATCGTTATATCTCATTTGTCACCAGTCGGATGGCAGCGATTAGAGCCAAGTAAGAAATTGCTGATCTATCAGTGATTGTGAAAACCATTATTATTATAACCCAGACGTCATCTAGGGAGACACACGTGGAGTCACCAGTATATAATAATAAGAGAATGAATATGGTAGTAAAGGACTGTATGTACGTCGTATTTGTATGAATGCAGTTCTCTGCTCCTGCCACCAGATGTCGCCTGTTCACTACTATTATCCCCGGATTACGTCTCAGGGTGACTTTATTACTGTACTCAGAAATCCTTTACTACTATATAATACTTATTATAGCTGCAACTTATTTATGAGTCGTGGCCAGAATCACAGGGGACAAATCAAAGTGCATCTGGCTCCAACCACTGCCAGTATATGGGGCGGTATAGAATTCACTTATGGAAGATACTACTAGTGCTCAGCTTCTCTGCAGCATTATTACCTCTTTATTTATAGAGTGCAACATATTACACAGCGCTGTACAGTGAGGGGATCGTGACACAAATTATATACAATGACACGAACCAGAAGGTAAAGATGGCCCTGCCAGAGGAGCTTACAATCTAATAACAGTTGATTGTGTCTCAGCGTGATCAGTAGTCAGCAGACCCATAGTAATGAGTGGGGGCCAGCGGCGCATTCTGCACAGCGCTCAATTCATGGAATCCTGATCCACTCGCTCCCTTTGAAACACTCAGAATCCTCTAACGCCAACGCTGGACCCCACCCAGAGTATATATAAAACACACATCAGCCGCTCACTCCGGGTATATTCATATAGACAATCACAGTACAAGAATTTCTAATAATCAATGAGATAAGAGAACTATAGCTGGTCTTGTGAGGCGGTAACTGTGTTATCCAGAGTCCAACCACCAGTCCGTTCACATTCTGCTTTTCTGAATCTGCTCTGTCTATCCCCATTTATGTCGTATATGAAACATGAGCATCGTCGCGTCTGTCCATATTACGTGTGCGTCTAGAAGTTACGGTGCAGAACCTCCTGAGTACCCAAAATATTCCCATTATGTCTGGGGAGCAACCCGATACACCACCCCCCACACCGACACTATCCTCTCATTTCAGTGATCACATCCTGCAATTTAAAGCTCACTTATGCATAATTTAATTTATACAGGGTGTCATGCAAAATGGCATTTGCGCTGTTGCTTTGTAGCAGTATCCTAAGTGACCTATACAGGCCACCATTACTACAGTGTGAACATACTGGGTCTGATTCATTAAGACACGTATCTGCTGATGCTGAGCGTATCGTACATGAAATCACTCTGCGCATACCCAGATCCAGAACATACAGCAGTAGCGCAGGTCTGTCCGCTGGGTCTTCGTGAATTAAGGACACTTACTACACTCTGCAATTTCAGGAAGTGAACAGGACGGGAAGGGACGTTTTGCCGTAATCAATGTACAGTAAGAACCTGCCAAACTCAAGCGCACACAGTAGCGTCCCAATCCAGCTCTTGTCGTCTCAAAGTTACTTGTTTTTCTACCGTATCTCTTGCTCCAGTTACAGGTCTGGTGTAAGTGCTGAGTACTAGTGATGACGGCTGTGTATACAGCTATAACATGTGTTTGTATCAGGAACAACTGTAAAAATGTATTTTACGCCCAGTAGACATTAATAACATCCTAATAAATATATTTCATGGGGTAAAAATAAATAAAAAATTCCATTTTTTTGTACTGTTTGATCATTAATGCCAATGTAATAACAGGTGACATTAATTCAGTTATTATATTTTTCCACTACATTCTTTGGCAATTTATAATTTATAAAATTCCTGCTCCTGAATCTTCAGTACATGTATCTTGAGATCTGGGGGTAAATGTATCAAGCTGAGAGTTTTCCAGCGGGTTTGAAAAGCCAATCAGATTCTAGCTGTCATTTACTTAGTGCATTCTACAAAATGACAGCTAGAATCTGATTGGTTGCTATAGGCAACATCTCTATTTTTCAAACCCGCTGGAAAACTCTCAGCTTGATACATTTACCCCCCTGCTCTTTGTTGAACCCAGCACTGGGCGGAGTCCATTTACGTACGTTTTATACCAAACACGGGCTGCACTCAGTGTGTTTTGATGAATCGGCCACAGTGTATTATTTGTGCACAATTTCATTTACCTTTATACAGTATATTACAAATGTCTTTACGTTTTTCCTTTAGATTTCGAGCTCAGCTTAGAAAACAAGGATCCAAAAAAGACTAAATAAAATCCAGATGTTTTCTGAGCCTGATCCTCCTTCCAGTATTAGGACAAGCAGCGGATTTATAATGGTCATTACGTCTCTCACTGTCCATCCGCAACTGTCTCCAGGACACACAATCCTCCAGGTTTCTTCCATGAAACGGTGTACGAATAGAAAGATCACACTAACGTTACAAATTGTTGAATTAATAAAATAAATCACACAATTCTTATTTGATAATTCAGTTCTCTGGATTATATTGACAATAAATGTTGTTTGTTTTTTTAAATTCTTCTGCATTATACATTTTTATTGGATCCTGCGGCAATATAATAAGTTTTCTTACCAATGTTATCATTTTGTGTTGTTATTTAAATGACTAACTTGTCTTTTAGATATTTTTGCATCTACTTCAACAATATCAATAAAATATATTGAATAATGATGACAAAAGTAGACAGAGACCAATTGTGTTAATGTCGAAGCTGAATATTATAGTATAAGCTGAGATGTCTTTTATTTGGACTAATCGTTCTAAATCTCAGAATAAGCTTTGGACAGATCCTCTCACTAATTACTGATAATCGGCCACAAGGGACAACCGATAATACAATCTACCTCCATAGATAAACTCATATAGAGACCGAATGATGTTTTTAATGACGCCTTTGGCTCAGCTCATATCCTATTGCGTCCAGTGATTTCCCTTTTAGTGTCTGTAAAGATTTACCAAAACAACAAGTTGCTGCACTTGTTACATTGTATCAGATACATTATATTGCTGTATATATGTAATATTGTTGCATGTGCGGTGAGACAGGATGGACCTCCTATGCCACCTGTCCGTGTGTTACTGGGGACCAGCTGGGGTTGCCTTGACACCATCCCAAATTGCACCCTCTAATTGCAGCAGGAGGGGCTTCCTGCTGCCACCACTGGACTCCTTTGCAGCACCTGGAACCGCATCCTTCTGGGTAACTGATGCTGCTAATGTACCCCCTCACTGGGCACCTGGTTCGTATCCCTGACCTCTTGCCTTCAGATCAGGGTACTGTGAATGGTTCCCCCCCTGGCCTATCACACTGGCCAGAACTGCCGTAGCGGGCAGAGCGTTGGTACTGGGTGCTGGGTCCAACCTCAGAACAAACGGCTAACAGATTAGATTGGGTCTAATCTGTAGGGTACAGAAATTGCTGCAGGTAAGTAGGCGTAAAAGTAGGATCTTGAAGCAGTGATGTTTATTAGCTCAAGTGTCCTAACATGGACAGTTACACACTAGTTTGAGGTACCAGTGATTTCCAGAGTATAAATGGTATAATGATACTACATGGCCAAACAGAGCTCCTTTTATACAGATTATGAAACAAATCCTGGCAGGGGATAAACCAACCCCCTGATCCGACCAGGCACCGAAGCATCTGATATCACATCAGATAATGTAACATCAGGATGTGATATTTCTCTAGATGTGGAGTTAACGCAATTTAACTTACAAAAATCACAGCAATCTGTGATATCCTAAATTACTTGTATCCTGAGTCTACATTGTTCAGACAGGTTCCTGACTCTCTAACAAGACGTGACAACTGGTTACGACCCCCTAAGCATATGTTTGTGACTTCTGCGATTAAAAGACTTACTTAGCATTTCCTGCTTTCAGCAAAACAGACTTCCTCTAACCTGGCATAATACATTAGAAAGTAATACATTTCCCATACCGAAATACAATATAAAAGAATATCAGTGTGTTTGTAGTGATATACAGCAGTGCACTGCACCCTTAATTATAATACCTATCTGCAATGAGTTATTCATCCGCATCCGGTTTTGGCATCCTGTGATGGGGAATATTACATTGTATCAGATACATTATATTGCTGGATATACAGTAATTAGAGGGGTACACATACTTTTGGCAATGTAATGTATATGTAGTAGTAGTAGTAGTTATTTGCTGTGTTCAATACAGAATATATTAAATAGCAAGGTCAGGCAGGGAGGCAGCTGCCTACAGCACACAGATAGCTGATTAGACATTAGCACAGGTCCAGCAGATAACTATCCACTCACTGCTGACTCAGGAGCTGGATGCACACAGACATTGCTGTTATTTTAGCCTCTCGTTGAACTCAGGGAGCTGAGGCTAATTTAAAGGTATTTTTATGCAGTTTTCTTGTGGGAGTTATTCACATTCATGTATTAGGAACTATTCAATATTTTTTTTACTTCTAGAAAACAGGAAAAAACACATATCTCAGCTAATAAGGATAATTCCCCTTTTCCTGCACAGAAGAGTCACTTTTCTAGAAGGCTGAGTGATAAGAGCTCTATATATCTATGTATGTGTCTCTCTCTCTCTCTCTCTCTCTCTATATATATATATATATATATATATATATATATATATTCACTACTGTGTAAGGGTTTTAGGCTGGTGTAGAAAGAGTGCTGCAAAGTAAAGTGAGGTGTTCATAGCATATTTTTCTCAATTAACAAAACAATATGCAAAGTAAATGAACAGAAGATAAATCTAACTCATATCAATATTTGATGAGACCACCCTGTTGCTTTCAAACAGCATCAATCCTTCTAGGGACACTTGCACACAGTTTTGAAGGAACCCGGAAGGGAGGTTGTTCCAAACATCTTGGAGAACTAACCACAGACCTTCTGTGGATGTAGCTTGGTCAAATCTTCTGTCTCTTCATGTAATCCCAGACAGACTGGATGATGCTGAGATCAGGGCTCTGTGGAGGCCATATCATCACTTCCAGGACTCCTTGTTCTTCTTTACGATGACGATAGCTCTTAATGACATTGGCTGTATGTTTGGAGACCTTGTCCTGTTGCAGACTAAATTTGGAGCCAATCAGACGCCTCCCTGGTGCTATTACATGATGGATAAGTACCTGCCTGTATTTCTCCGCATTGAGGACACCACTAATTGCGACCAAATCCCCAACTCCATTTGCTGAAATGTAGCCCCAAACTTACAAGGAGCCTCCACCATGCTTCACTGTATCCTGCAGACCCTCATTATTGTACCGCTCTCCAGCCCTTTGTCTTAGAACTGGAAAAAAAACAATGGGACCCAGGTACACCCATGAAGTCTGGGCAGAAGTGGTCTTCATGGAAGAATTGCAGCCAAAAAGCCTTTGATGTGGAAACAAGGCCAAGTGTGGCTGGATCACTTATAAATAACTTATTGTATAAACATATTTAAATTATTAACGCAGTGTGCCAATTTATATCATTGCAAATGTACTGATTTTTGATACTGTGTATTAGAAATTTACCGATTTCTGAGGTATTGATTTCTGAGACAGTATATCATGTTTGGGTTTTGTAACTTTTCTAGAGGAAATCCAAAGTAGGCATATGTGTTGAGGGGATGTGTTTTTACAACTGACTGGAGACAGGTAATCTCATGTTAATTAGACCTTTGCATCACTGAGTGACCAAAAAGTCTACTGAGCCTGAAAGCACTGAGAGGGGTAATTAGACTTGTTGGTAGACAAGTGTGTAAGACTCAGGATGCAAGTGATCACAGATTAATGTGAATTTTACAAGTTAAATGTGTTAAAAGCAAGTTTACAGAAAATGTTATATCCTGATGGTTAACATTCAATATAAAACCTTAGACGTTGTGGTGCTGCTAGCAGCAATGTAACAAGGTGTTAAACCCCTGCAGGCTGATTTATGTACAGGCTTCATGAAGCACCTGGATTGGTTAGAGGGGCAGGAGGCTGGATTACCTCCTGCCAGGGTATCTGTGTAAATCTGTATAAAAAGCGGACTGTTTGACCATGTGATTATATCATCTGTAACTTCTGAGATCACTAGTACCACAAACTAGTGGGTAACTGTTCTTATTAGGACACTTGAGCTAATAAACATCACTGCTTCAAGACCCTGCTTTGAAATTCCTGTAAAATATACTCCTAATAAATAGTAATAACATACATTAGAGTTTAGCTTTGTACCCAGGTAACATCACAATAAACTCAGTGAAACATAAAATATTAAATATTGTCAGAAAACTGTCCCATCCATCTGTTGACCGATTACTGACCACAGCATGAGAAATTGTGTCACACGATAATCTAACAATCTATAAATATATACTCACACTCTTTATACAAAGGCTGGAGGGCGTCAACTCCCAAAGAAAGAAACACTTCTCTCTGTATCCGTAACACTTTATCTTTATGTACATAAAAAAAGGGTGTATACACAAGTCCAGATCTCTATATATATTAACCCAGTATATAAATATATAACCTGATGTCTATATATTAACCCAGGATACAGATCAACTGAGAATAGAGCAAGGAAGGTATCTATCTATCTATCTCATATCTATCTATCTATATATCTATCTATCTATCTATCTGTCTATCTCATATCTATCTATCTATATATCTATCTGTCTATCTCATATCTATCTATCTATATATCTATCTATCTGTCTATCTCATATCTATCTATATATCTATCTATCTCATATCTATCAATCTATCTATCTATCTCATATCTATCTATCTATCTATCTCATATCTATCTATTTATCTGTCTATCTCATATCTATCTATCTTATATCTATCTATCTCCATATCTATCTACCTATCTATATCATATCTAACTATCTATCTATTTATCAATCTATCTCATATCTATCTATCTATCTATCTATCTGTCTAACTCATATCTATCTATCTACCTATCTATATCATATCTAACTATCTATCCATCTATATATCTATCTATCTCATATCTATCAATCTATCTCATATCTACCTATCTTCTATCTATCTATCTATCTATCTATCTATCGATCTATCTACCTATGTATATCATATCTAACTATTTATCTATCTATCTATCTATCTCATATCTATCTATCTTGTATCTATCTATCTACCTCATATCTATCTATCTAGTTATCTAATACCTATCTCATTTCTATCTATCTATCTAATATCTATCTATCTTTCTATCTATCTCATATTTATCTATCTATCTAATATCTATCTATCTATATTTCTATCTCATATCTATCTATCTCATATCTATTTATCTAATATCTATCTCATATCTATCTATCTATTTATCTCATATCTATCTATCTATATATCTCATATCTATCTATCTATCTATCTATCTATCTATCTCATATCTATTTATCTATCTATCTATCTCATATCTATCTATCTATCTATTTATCGATCTATCTCATATCTATCTATCTATCTCTCTATCTACCTATCTATATCATATCTAACTATTTATCTATCTAACTCATATCTATCTATCTATCTCATATTTATCTATCTATCTATCTCATATCTATCTATCTAATATATATCTCATATCTATCTATCTAGTTATCTAATACCTATCTCATTTCTATCTATCTAATATCTATCTATCTATCTATCTCATATCTATCTATCTTCTATCTATCTATCTAATATCTATCTATCTATCTCATCTCTATCTATCTATCTATATATCTATCACATATCTATCTATCTATCTATCTCATATCTATCTCATATCTATCTATATATTTATCTCATATCTATCTATCTATATATCTCATATCTATCTATTTATCTATCTATCTATCTGTCTGTCTATCTCATATCTATCTATCTATCTCATATCTATTTATCTATCATCTATCTATTTATCGATCTATCTCATATCTATCTATCTATCTATCTATCTATCGCTCTATCTACCTATCTATATCATATCTAACTATTTATCTATCTATCTATCTCATATCTATCTATCTATCTATCTATCTCATATCTATCTATCTATTTAATATCTATATCATATCATATCAATCTATCTATCTATATATCGATCTAATATCTATCTCATATCTATCTATCTATCTATCTCATATCTATCTACCTATCTATCTCATATCTATCTATCTATCTCATATCTATCTATCTATCTATCTATCTTATATCTATCTATCTATCTAATATCTATCTCATATCTATCTATCTATCTATCTATTTATCTAATATCTATCTCATTTCTATCTATCTATATAATATCTATCTATATAATATCTATCTATCTATCTATCTCATATCTATCTATCTATCTCATATCGATCTATCTATCTCATATCTATCTCATATGTATCGCTCTATCTATCTATCTAATATCTATCTCATTTCTATCTTTCTTTCTATCTATCTATCTATCTATCTATCTATCTATGTTATATCTATCTATCTTATATTTATCTATCTATCTATCTCATAGAGATACCCAACTTACCCAACTTCGCTGTCTGGGCATTACCTTCAACTCCTCTCTCTCTTTTGCCTCCCCCCCCATTCAATCCCTCGCCCAAACCTGTCGCTTCCTGCTTTGCAATGTTGCCCGCATCCGGCTCTTCCTCTCTCAGGATGCCACCAAAACTATCATCCACGCACTCATTATCTCCCGCCTCGATTATTGCAACTTCCTCCTTACCGGCCTCCCCCTCTCTCACCTCGCCCCCCTCCGCTCTATTCTCAATGCGGCTGCAAGACTCATCTTCCTCTCTCTCGCCGCTCCTCCTCCGCCTCCCCTCTCTCCCTTGCCCTACACTGGCTCACCATCCCCTTCAGAATCCTTTTCAAACTCCTGACAACCATGTACAAGGCTCTCTCCCAGTCTACTGCCCCTTATATCTCTAACCTCCTCTCCATTCACACTCCTGCCCGCTCCCTGTGCTCAGCCAATGATCGCCGCCTCTTCTCCACCCTGGTCACCTCTTTCCAATCCAGAATCCAGGACTTCTCCCGTGCAGCCCTTCTTCACTGGAATGACCTCCCTCGCTCCATCGGTCTCTCTCCCAATCTAAGCTCCTTCAAACGGGCACTTAAAACTCACCTGTTCCATAAAGCCCAACATCCTTCCTCCTAACCCGTTATCCCCTCTCTCCAATACACGTCAACTGACTCCCTTTGTGCCTGAGTCTTGTTCACCCTCCCTTAGGATGTGAGCTCATTTGAGCAGGGCCCCTCTTCCCTTTTGTCTCCTCACCTGTTCTTCTGCTCCGTCCTTACTGCATTAGCCTGCCTGGAGCCTCTGAAGTTTTGGTATTTATTGCTTATTGTTCAGTAATGTCTTACCCTGTATAATCTACAGTTTGTGTAGTGTACGACGCTGCGGAACCCTTGTGGCGCCTAACAAATAAAGGATAATAATAATAATAATCTCATATCTATCTATCTATCTATCTATCTACCTCCAGGATGTGGGCCGGACAGGACTATCACAGTCTCCGTAATTTATGCCTGAAGACGGGAGAACTATTTCTTGACCCCATGTTTCCTGAAGACATTTCTGACCCTGGGGTTGAATGGAAGAGACCCCCGGTACGTCTGGGATTTAATGGTATATCTAAGTTATTAACATGGTGGAGTTATGCAGAATATTGCACAATACGTTATTATTACTCTTTACCACAGAGGTCTGGAGATGAGGACTGTAGATACGTAATACAAATATATCACAGTTCTATATCATTCACTTTTATATATTGTCATACAACGTCTGTAATCTGTGGTAAGACTCCTCATCTACCAGGAAGAAGGGGAATAAGGAAGTGGGAATGAGATAGAGGGAAAGAGGATGTAAATGAGAAAGGGATTGGGGATGGGAATCTGGAAAAGGGAATGAGGGTGGAGGTCAGAGTTTATTATGTTCCTTTTTTATCTGCAGGAGTTCTGTTCAAATCCTAAATTTATTGAGAGTGGAGCCAGTACCACAGATATCTGCCAGGGGGACCTAGGTAAATGCACCTAATAATTATATGCATCATACAAACTAACGTTAGGCCACATATTGTCATGCTGGAACTATCACACCAGCGTGAGCCATGGGCTGTGTCGCGCTACTACGTGAACTGCGGCCTACCTGCTGGTATTGACGCTGCTGGTCTAGGAGGCACGGAGTCTAAAAATGCCTCTGGTCTTCGCCAGGGACCCCCACAAGGGAGTTTGCTGCAGAGATGCGCAGGTCATGGCCCTCCAGGTAGCCACCAGCAAAGCAGATGATGAAGTAGCGTAGTCGTACAATCCAGGGCAGAACCGTGCAGACGTATAAGGTACCAAGGGAACAGGCAATAGCGAAGTCCGCTAGTCAGATGCCAAATCAGGAGATCCAAATAAACCAGAAGGAGAATCTAAGATCAGGGTCAGCAAAGCCGGGTCAGTAAACAAGGAGTCAGAGTACTAAGAACCAAACTGCAGTGCTGGAGCATAAGGGTACCTTGATACTCTGGCACTCTAATGGTGCCAGGGAATCCCTAAAATAATACATATTGCTTTCTGATTGGTTGCACTGGAATCGGTGGTTGATCAGCTGACCGCCAACAGAAGGAAGTAAAGGAGCGTCCCGTTGCCTGGCAACGGAGACGCAAGAGGTCTGCGATTGCGCTGGCAGCCGCCAGGACAGGAGAGAAGTAGAAGAGTCCTGAATGTGCGGGAATGGCGTCTACATTAGGACAATGTATTGACACAGAGTGTGTAGATGGACAGCCATAACTGTATGTAGTGACTACAGAATTATACCTACAATGAGCATTATACAGAGTGCGGATACAAAGGACAGGCCCTGTCTGCTTATAAATGGAATTGTGTCCGTCACTGGCGGCTGTAGTGTGGAATATGTTTGGCACGCTATAATATAATGATAATATTTATTGTTCTGTGTCCCTCCTCCATCCAGGTGATTGTTGGCTGCTGTCCTCTATCTCGTCACTAACACTCCATCCCTCACTCTTTTCCCGGGTGGTGCCCGATAACCAGAGCTTCAGCGATGGCTACTGCGGGATCTTCCATTTTCTGGTGCGAGATTCTGGTCCTATTCTCTGCTCCTCAGTTACTTTATTTACCTCTTGTACACCTTCCCCCACCCAGTGTAATATTTCTGAGCCGCTTAGGTAACAATTTGCCTCTGATGCCCCTAGCCATGGGGAAGCTTTACCTGATGCTAAATCCGGTCTGAACCAGCAAGGTGTATCCTGAGGGGAATGTCCACTCAAAGATATCAGATTCAGAACTGAAGTGTTAGATAGTAAAATTAGCTCAAAGAAATTCACCCAGGAGACAACGATCTCTAAGGGCCTCTCCTAGATTTGAGCACCAACGAATGGTGAGGCCTGGTCTAGCAGATGTGACTGGTGAGCGCCCGTCCTTGGGAGTACCACTGTGCTATGCATACAGGAACTCCATGACATAAAATAATCCTCCTTCAGTTGGAGGCTCAGACACAACGCCTTCAGATAGTTTGCAGATGTCCCAGTAATGTCTTCCTCTCAGAGAGCTACCACCACATCTAGCATTAATATTGGCAAATAGCCCAGAGAGGACATCACAGAACAGGTTAGATGATGGTGGTCCGTCTCTGAGGCTTATCATGTGACTTCTCTGAGGCTTATCATGTGACTTTCATCCATCCACCAACAAGGCTCCCACCAGGGGAATGGAGTAGGACTGGGGGTTTGATTCATGGGGTTTAGCACAGAATGAGAAAGGGTCCGGTACTGATCAGGAGGGAGGGTTGGAGCTGACCATGGACATTATACCATAATAGGCATATAATCAACCAATGTAGAGACTGACAGAGTGGCTCAGCAGAGGAAGAACGATTTGCAAGGAAAATCAATCTAACCGCTGCGTGCATAATAGATTGTAGGGGCTCAAGTCTGATTTTGGGAAGACCAGTAAGGAGGGAATTGCAACAGTCAATGTGGGAGATGATAAGTGCATGAATTAAAGTTTTTGCAGTGTCTTGTGTAAGATATGTGGGTATTCTGGAAATATTCTTTAGATGTATGTAACATGATTTAGATATAGAGTCGATGTGGAACAAAGGATAGTTGCGAGTAAAGGATTACACCTAGACAGCGAACTTGCGGGGTGGGATTTATGGTCATGTTATCAACAGAAATATAAATGTCAGGCAGGAAGCTTCTATTGGTGGGTGGGAATATTATTAACTCTGTTTTAGAAAGATTGAGTTTGAGTTGGTGAGAAGACATCTAAGATGAAATGGCAGAAAGACAGTCAGTAATGTGAGACAACACAGATGGTGAAAGATCAGGAGAGGATAGATAGATTTGTGTATCATCCGCATAGAGATGATACTGAAATCCAAAGGAGCTTATTAGTTTTCCAAGAGAAGTGGTGTAGATAGAGAATAGCAGAGGACCTAGGACTGAGCCTTGTGGTCTCCAACTGATAAAGGAAGCGGAACAGAGGTGGATCCAGAGAAATTAACACTGAAAGACCAATTAGATAGATAGGATGAGAACCAGGATAGGACAGTGCCTTCAAGACCTAGGGATTGTAGCGTTTGTATGAGGAGAGAGTGGTCAACAGTGTCAAATGCAGCAGAGAGATCCAGGAGAATTAGAGCTGAGAGATGGGACGGTAATTAGAGAGAGAGTTTGGGTCAGAATTTTGTTTTGGTTTTTTTCAGAATAGGAGTAATCACTGCATATTTATAAAATGATGGGAAGATACAGTAGAGAGATAGATTACAGATTTTAGTTAGAGGTGGAATGAGCACAGGAGACAAGGACCTACCAATTTGTGAGGGAATAGGATCAAGAGGACAGGAGGTAGAGTAGGAAGATAAGAAGAGAGTAGATGATTCATCTTCATTTGTGAGATCAAATGAAGAGAGAGTGTCAGAGGATGCTGGGATGGAATTGAGCTGATTGCTTGTTGAGGGAGATGACCCCATTTCTAGCCGGATCTTATCAATCTTGTCCTTGAAGTAGGAAGTAAGATCCTGGGCACTGATAGGGTTTGGGGTGGGAGAGTTTAGAAGAGATTCAAATGTGTTAAACAAGCGTTTGGGGTTTGAAGCCTGAGCATAGATGACAGATCAGTAGTATATTTGTTTAGCAGTGTCCAGAGCATTTTAATTGGAGTGGTAGATAGAAGTTTATGTGAGGAAATCCTTAGAGGTACGAGATTTACACCAGTGACGTTCTGCTTTACAGGAAAGTTTTTGAAGGTTTTGTGTTACTTTAGTGTGCTACGAGTGACATCAAAAGTCGACGTGAACTATGAATTTTCGCTGGAGCCACTTGATCAAGGGCTGTTGCTAAGGTTTGGTGAAAATGAGGTACTGCCATCTCAGGGGAGGAGAATGTAGAGATTGGGGAGAGAAGGTGTTGGAGAGAGGTAGAAAACTGTTGAAAATCAATAGATTTATGGAATATGTTGGCGCTATATAAATAAATGATAATGATGATAATGATAGAGTTAATATTCCTGCGGGTATAAGGAGTCTTGGAAGAGTTTGACACCAGGGAAGGTAAAGAACTGGGGGTGAGCGAGTAGCTAATAAGGTGATGATCCGAGAGGGGGAAAGGAGTGTTAAGGAAATTAGAAACTGAGCATAGTCTAGAGAAAACAAGATCAAGACAGTGGCCATCCTGATGAGTAGCAGATTCAATCCACTGGGAGAGGTCAAGTGAGGATGTTAGAGAGAGTAGTTTTAAAGCAGCATTGGAAGGTGGATTAAGCAATAGGGATGTTGAAATCACCCAGGATGATGATGGGGATGACAGAAGATTAGAAATGATGGAGCCATGCAGAAAAGTGTTCAAGAAATTGTTGGTGTGGACCAGGGGGACGATAGATGACAGCGATACACATAGAGAACGGGTTAAAAATCCTAACAGCATGTACTTCAAAAGATGTGAACGTGAGTGATGGGACATTTGGTATAACTGTGAATGTGCACTGTGGGGAGAGAAGTAGTCCAACCCTCCCTCCTTGTCTGCCTCCAGGTCTGGGGGTGTGGGTGAGATAGAGGCCACCAAGTGCTGCAGGTGAGGCAGTGTCTGATTGTATGAGCCATGTTTCAGTTATTGCCAGAAGGTTGAGGTTGTTTGAGAGGAAGAGATCATGAATGGAGATAAGTTTGTTACAAACAGAGCGTGCATTCCAAAGGGCACATTTAAAGGACTTTGGAATAGAGGGGAGGCAGGTGATGTGTTTGAGGTTTGCTATAGAGCGGTAGTGCTCTGATGTATGTGTGTGTGAGGAGTGTGGGGGACCTGGATTAGGTGATATATCACCAGCTAATAGAAGCAGAGAGAGAAAGTTAGGAAAGATGATTGTACAGTGTGTGACCCTCCATGTTCTGGTGAGAGGAGGAGGATGTTCAAGTACCAGTCCCACGTGGTGCGTTGTCCGCACGTCACTCATTTTGTAATTAGGTGTCTATTACATTAATGCGTACAGCATATGTCTAACAGTTTAATTATAAACCTTTGTCAGTGTAGACTTATAACAAACTTTTACTTATATGTGTATTGCTTATGTCTGCCTCCTCAATTATATCTATGTGTCACTTGATTATACACTCAGTACACATTAATAAGAAGGTTAAATATGTGTATCACATTTGTCTGCCTGCATAATTAAATACATTTTTGTATATAACACACGTTTGTGTGTTTCCTATAGAAGTGTACGAACGTACAATGTACACGTGTTAGTGAATGCATGAAGAAAATGTGTTACCTTCACTTTTTATGAGGTTTGGGGTGGTCACTATTGAACATGCTCTGCCCCTTATTTAAATTTTTGGGGCATATCGTTACATAGTCATTTCAGTGTGTACAAATTTCTAATCTTTGCTCACGACAATATGGCGGTGAAAAGTCGCTTCCCGGATGGTCGATATTTCGTTAATCATCTAAAACGTGACTAGTGTGTACGCATTAATTGTCCGAGCGATCGGACCTTCGGTCGAAGGGAAAGTCGTTGTAGATAACACATTGGTCGGAAAATTCTTCAGTGTGTACCGAGCCTAACGTATTCCAGGGAGAAATCAGATGTTGTCCAATGTTTGTCCAACTGTGGTGTTTATCTGTGCATGTTCCAAACACCTTGTGAGAAAATCCACTTAGTGTAAAAAAGCCCAAAACACGTCACACCCCAGACACGTCTTCCCCTTAGACTGAATGCAGATTATAGTGAGGCTGATGTCAGAATACACTGTGACCTATAGCTCGAGGAATGAATGTGTGAGATGGGACCACCATGGGAATGGACACGGATGACTGAAAGTGTTGCAGTGTGAGATATGCGGATGGTACTTCCATGGTTTCCATGTATGTGATACATGAAGGTCAGGTAGTTAGGACAAGGCAATGTTCTGCAGATGACTAGAATATTGGGTGTTTATAGTCAGTTCTGCTGCAGAATAACTATTGAGGTCTATGTCCTCAGTCAGACAGGTCTACCTATACTCCCAGTGTAAGTGTTGTCTTGGGGTGTTCTAATCCGGGATGTTGGGGTTGTATCTCTGCAGTTGTGGCAGTTTGGTGAATGGATTGATGTTGTCATAGACGACAGGCTCCCGACTAAGAATGGTCATCTCATGTACACAAAAAGCAACTCTCGGGAGGAGTTATGGAGTGCGCTGCTGGAGAAAGCCTACGCCAAGTATGTCAAAGACCAGTAACCCAACCTGGTAACATGATTATGAACATACACATCATACTACACGTTAGCTGTGGTGGTCTGAAATCCTAAAGACCAAGGTTACCTGGTGGGTGGATGTAAGGGTCAGAACCATGTGACTTGGTCTTTAGGGGTTTGATTCATGTGCCTTGATCTATAGGGGCCAGAATCATGTGACTTGGTCTATAATGACCAGAATCATGTGACTTGGTATATAGGGATTGGAACCATGTGCCTTGGTCTATAGGGGCCAGAATCATGTGACTTGGTCTATAGTTGTTGGAACCATGTGACTTAGTTTTTAGGGTCAGAATCCTGTGACTTGGTCTATAGGGGTCAGGATCATGTGACTTGGTCTACAACCTGCAAGGAGAGGCACAGGTTTGATTAAAACAAATGTAGACACTAATATAAAATCTAACACATATTAAACCATCACATCACAAACACCCCACTTGTAGATGCAGCTACACACAACACTCCAATATCATAATGATATATATATATATAATGTGTATGCGCAGGTTATGTGGGAACTATTCGGCACTGCAGGGGGGAACAATCCCAGAGGCACTGGAGGACTTCACTGGTGGAATAGCAGAGACTGTGAGTTTGTGGAGACAAACCCCGGAGGAGGTCTGGGATATGGTTATCCAATCAGAGAGCAGGAAGTCCCTCATGGCCTGTTATATACAGGTATGTAGCATCCTCTGCGGTACTCTGCACTGTCCTCAGACACTACATCCTGCACTCACACAACCCTTATCTCCTGGAAGGTCTCCGATCCCAGGGACATTGGACATGTTAATGAGGACGGGCTGGTCCTGGGACACGCATACTCGGTTATAGGAGGCCAGGAGGTGAGTACACACCACAGCTGACCTGCTCGACCCAACAGGTGTCCAGACGTATAGCAGGGACATACAGTGTATAATATCTCACACACAGGGGGTGTCATTGATATATGATCATATATGCTGAGTAATACATTGATATATGGTGATATATACCGAGTGATACATTGATATATGCTGATATATACAGAGTGATACATAAATATATGGTGATATATTTTGAGTGATAATCTTCCCCATCTCTTTTAAACATGCTCTTGTCTCCCCCATCATGACCTTCTCCTCGCTAAATCTAATAGACACTACTCCCTACTTATCCTTCTTGACCTCTCTGCTGCCTTTGATACCGTTGACCACGCACTCCTTTTGCAAACTCTCAAATCTATAGGTCTCTGTAACACCGTCCTCTCCTGGTTTTCCTCTTACCTCACCAACCGCTCCTTCTCAGTCTCTACTCATGATTCTACATCACCCCCTCTTCCCCTACCCACTTTTCTCCCTCTACACCTCTTCCCTTGGTGTCCTCATTTGCTCCTTTGGCCTCCAGTACCACCTCCATGCTGATGATACCCAAATTTATCTTTCATCCCCTGACCTCTCCCCTTCCCTTCTGTCTCATGTCTCCTCCTGTCTCTCGGCCATCTCATCTTGGATGTCCCAACGCTTCCTTAAACTCAATATTTCCAAGACCGGGCTTATAGTCTTTCCCCCTGCCAGGACTCTCCCACCTCCCCCCCTCTCTATTTCTGTTAATAACACTACCCTCGTTTTTGTCCCCCAAGTCCGATGCCTTGGGGTCATCCTGATTTATATGGTGATATATACCCATTGATACATTGATATATGGTGATATATATACCGAATGATACATTGATATATGGTGATATATATACAGTGATACATTGATATATGGTGATATATACAGAGTGATACATTGATATATGGTGATATATACAGTGTGATACATTGATATATGGTGATATATATACAGAGTGATACATTGATATATGGTGATATATACTGAGTGATACATTGATATATGGTGATATATATTCACCGAGTGATACATTGATATATGGTGATATATACTGAGTGATACATTGATATATGGTTGTCACTCACCGGACCGTGAGTGCCTCTTCCCGGACATTTAGGAACCGTGGCCGTCCACCATCCTGAGGGTCTGCGCATGCGCAGCCCTTTTCTATACTTCAGTGTATACCCCTTTAACTTAATTGGCAGATCAGGCAACCTCCCTATATTAAGCACCTGTGGTCACTACCACGTTGCCTGATCTTGGAGTCTCATTCCTCATGAGTCTCTGAAGGTGTTCCTGTATTACTTGTGTATTCAGTGCTGCTGATTCCTGTGGTTTCCAAACCACTTCTACTACTGTGGTTCCATACCACTTCTACCATCAACTGTATCATCGTGACTGCCAGCTGACTACTATCCGCTGCCTCTGTGCACTACAGTCTCCTGCTTGCAACTCGCCTGCGTTCAACATCGTGACTGCCAGCTGACTACTATCCGCTGCCTCTGTGCACTACAGTCTTCTGCTTGCAACTCGCCTGTGTTCAACATCGTGACTGCCAGCTGATTACTATCCGCTGCCTCCGTGCACTACACTCTCATCTCATCTTTGCTGTGACTTCCTCGAGACTGCCGCTTTTCATTACCATCTGCTACACTTCGTGATCTACAGCTCCTGCCCTGCGCTGCACTCCTGTTTCCCATCGCTGTTGGTTCCTGTGGTTGCTACTGGTTACCTCCGTGTGCCGCTGAGTCCTGCCGCTGTGGTCAGCGCTATCGTCCATCTCCTGCTGATCCACTCTCCACGCCTTCACGTGTTCCACTGGCCTCTACCCTCCTGTCAGCATTGGATTTGTATCTCTTCTACTACCCTCTGCTGGATCATCTCCATTCTCCTGGGTTTCCTATGAGTCCAGTTCCACGTGTTGCTGACTCCTGTGGATTCGTGTCCCTGTCGGTCTACTCACCTGTGCGCTGCACCTGCTAGACCGCTGCTTCTCCTATCCAGGGACTTCCTATCCAGTCGGTCTCCAGCCGCTCAGGTACCGCTGCAATCCCATCTGACTGCTACTGCTGAACCACGGTATGCATACTTCTCATTGACTGTGCTGTGTATTGCATATCTTGCTGGACTGTGTTTGGTTCTCTCTGGAGTCTGCTATCCGCTGAGTCTATTGCCATCATTGACTGTGTTATCATTGTGCTGGACTACTTCAAGAGACTTTCTAGATTGCAGACCTGATCAGTCATTTACATATATATATACCTATATTGTGCATATTACTGTGGATCGTGTATAAGGTGCCTGTGTATATCCTGTGTTGCAGTCTTCCCCCGTGCACCTCCTCACATATATATGCAGTGGTACAACTTGCTGATGTCAGACCACTGATCCCTGTTTCCGGTATCACCTGTTCCATTATCCTCTCACATAGCAGTGGTACAACTTGCTACCGCAGACCACTGACTACCTGGATACCTCCACTTGGATTCCATTCCTTCACTCAGACAGCGGTACAACTTGCTACCCGCAGACCGCTGACTCTCATCACCTCCTTGTTTCTGTTGGACATTCCACCTCACTATAGCAGTGGTACAACTTGCTATCGCAGACCACTGACTACCTTCACGTGTCCTTGTCCATACAGTTCCTTGTGTATCATTACCTCATTATTACCAGTGTTGCTAGTCATAGACTTTCCTGAGCATCTCATCGGCCATCATTTCATGTTCCGTGATCACCCAGCTACCAGAGTACCCTATTACCATCTACATTGCTCTGGTAAGCCTACCATCTGGTGATCCCTGGGTAAAGACTCCTAGTGCCCGTGACAATGGTGATATATACTGAGTGATACATTAATATATGGTGATATATACTAAGTGATACATTGATATATGGTGATATATACTAAGTGATACATTGATATATGGTGATATATACTGAGTGATAGATTGATATATGGTGATATATACAGAGTGATACATTGATATATGGTGATATATACTGAGTGATACATTGATATATGGTGATATATATTCACCGAGTGATACATTGATATATGGTGATATATACTGAGTGATACATTGATATATGGTGATATATATTCACCGAGTGATACATTGATATATGGTGATATATACTGAGTGATACATTAATATATGGTGATATATACTGAGTGATACATTGATATATGGTGATATATATTCACCGAGTGATACATTGATATATGGTGATATATACTAAGTGATACATTGATATATGGTGATATATACTGAGTGATACATTAATATATGGTGATATATACTGAGTGATACATTAATATATCGTGATATATATACAGAGTGATACATTAATATATCGTGATATATACTGAGTGGGTGGAAAGTGAATTTATTTTCTTCTAAATCCTAAATGTATTTGTGAGTCATGTACTGATGATGGGTAGTTTATGTAATGTGTGTGCTATATATAATTTATTATCAAATAGTCATTTATAATTGGGCAGAGTCCCCTTTATGTCATTGTGGTGTTTCTCTCACCCCAGGTGACCCACAGCTCCGGAGAAGTCGCTCTCATCCGACTGAGGAATCCCTGGGGCTTCACCGAGTATAATGGAGACTGGAGCGACAAGTGAGTCAGGGGGGCTTATTTTATAGACATGATTCAGAACAATGGTCCATTAAATACATAGCAAGTATAGAACATGGAACTAATGCATATCCGACATCGATCATGTATCTGCCGTAAACAAGTGTACTGTTTCCATGGAAACGGTTGTACTTGCAGGAAACTGTCCAGTGATGTTCTACAGTAGACGCAGTCTTAGCGCCCCCTGGTAATAACAATGTGATCTGATTACAGATCTATGGAGTGGAAGTCGGTGTCAGATGAGGAACAGAAAGCGTTAAATCTCCAGAGGGAAGATGGGGAATTCTGGTAATGTGGCTGTGTATTAGTTACTGCTGTATACGCTGATTTACATCATTTGTATATTAGGGTGTATTATAACTAGAGATGGGCGGGTCCGGTTCCCCGAATACCAAACCCACCCGAACTTTGGGTATCCGAGTACCGAGCTGAGTAGCTCGGTACTCTCCCGCCCGCTCCGAATCCAAATCGAGGCCGAACGTCATCGTGACGTCCTCGGATCTCGGGGCTCGGTTCTCGCGATACTTCAAGATTATAAATACACGCCTCCACAGCAATCCATCGCCATTTGACAGAGGGAGAGAGCAGGGTGTAGTCACAGACTGATTAGAGCAGGGACAGAGAATCCAATATTCTTATTACAATTGCTGTAACAAAAATTGCTAGAGAAGAGAGGAAGAGAGGAGGATAGAGGTTTTTTTTTTTTTCAATATTTGGCACTCCCCGGTGCTTTTGGGGTGTCCCCCATAATTGTGCATAAATATTTCTGGCTGTCAAAATTAATATCTGTCAGCAATATCTACCAAATAATTTTGAGCACTCCCCAGTGCTTTTGGGGTGTCCCTCATAATTGTGCATAAATATTTCTGGCTATCAAAAGTCATATTTGTCAGCAGTATCTTACCAAATAATTTTTACCACTACAAGTGCTTTGCGCTCAGAATGGATTCAAAGCACTCCACATATGATCAGAATGAGCAAACAGGTTCTGTCACCAGTCCTGATGTTAGTGTTCCCAGTACGTCATCTGGGCAAGGCGATGTCAAACTACACAGTGTTTCGAAATCAGTCCAAAAAACCAAAACCCCCAAAAAATTTACTGTGTTGAAGCGAAAAAGAAGTGTTACTGAGCAAAAGTTAAGTGCCGATAAAAAAAAAATTGCCAACATGCCATTCTACACACGCAGTGGCAAAGAGAGAATGAGGCCTTCACCTTTGGCTATTAGTGGCAGATCCCAAAAAGTTACCGAGCCTACAATTGGTGCACAACTACTGTTACACGTCAAAGCCGAGCTGCAAGATAACAGTAAGGCATTAGAGGATAATGTTTGCTCTGATTCACAAATGACACCAATCCCTGTGGAGAGTCCATCCACCAGTGGGATGTCTAATCGTGAGCATTCTGTTAGTGACAGTGTACCCATAAAGAAGGGCCCATTCAGCAGTTCTGCTGATGTGTGCCTGAACAGCCCGAGTGTAGCCGGTGATACACCAATTGAGGATGCCACTTTGGAAATAGAAGAGGATGAGGGGGAGATTTGTGGAGGTGACGAGGGCGCTAATGAGGATGTTGATGATTATGATGCAGACAGATTATTATTATTATTATTATCATTTATTTGTTAGGCGCCACAAAGTATCCGCAGCGCCGCACACAGTACTAACAGTAGTCTATACAGGGTGAAACCATACAGAACAATGAACAAAAAGATACCAAATTGCCTTTCTCAATTTCTATTTATATTCTAGATTATATAACGGCTGAATAGTTTTCTATTTTACTCCTAGTGGAGAGGGGATCTGATGCAGACAGATACCAAACTGCCTTTGTCCATTTCTTTGTATATTCAAATTTCTAGTTCTACAGTCTGTGCAGGCTGCTTTTTTTTCCATTTTACTACAAGTGGAGGGCGGGGGGGGGGGGGGGGCAATAGATAGCCACCAAACTACCGTGGTCCATTTAATTTTACTTTCTAGTTCCACAGTCTGTGCAGGCTGCTTTTTTTAATATTCAACTACAAGTGTAGGGTGTAATATACACCCAAAGACGATGGCTACATTGCCAATAATCAAAGATGGAGGAGGTAGACAACCAGGTTTGTCTGTATAATTTGCAGACAAGTGTTCGAATTAAGGACGGCTTACCAGGGATTAAACAGTTTTTTTCATAATTTATTAGCTTTAGAATTACCTCACTTATCTAAGAAACTGGTGGAGCACTAAATTAGGTTATTTTAGACCAAAAAAAATGTATTTTTTTCGAAAATAGCAAAACAAAACCAAAACCAAAACCAAAACACGAAGGTAATCCAGATCCAAAACCGAATACAAAACCAAAACACGGGGGTCAGTGACCATCTCTTATTATAACTCAAAACAGAAAAGTAGGGACATAAGCGTATCATAGAATGAAATAAAAACACACAGATTACACACGTGGATCCCGTCCCTGTCTTTGTATTTGCCTCGTTCACTGAACTACACATAGAAGTGACCTGGTTCTTACAGTCCTGGATTGTGGAAAAAGTAAATATTATTATTATCTTTTATTTATATAGCACCAGTTCATATTACGCTGTACGTTTGTGCGTCTACGGCCGCAGAACCTGCGTTGTTTCCAGAGCCGGATAATAGGTCGGGCAACTGGGTAGATAACTCCAGGGCCCCACAAACTAAGTGCCCCCCCCTAAGGAAGGGGGGGGGTTACTCTATGTGCCAATAGGAAGTTAAGAGCAGACTACGGAGTATATTGTTTATTTATCATACTTTGGGGCTCTGGATTACTGCTGTGGTTGGAGGGGCATACCAAGTGGTGCAGAGCCGTGTCACCCTGTAATCTGCCTGGTACAATCCGCACAGGATGCTCCTCGACGATGTTTGCGGCCTGTTCTCCTGGATTGTGATCTGCAGTGCGGAGCTGGACACACCCCATTATAACGCTACTCACCTGCGCGGACGGTGGGAGAGCGGGGTCAATGCGGGAGGAGGACGCAGACTGAGTGAGTCGCTATAATATAAGATAATACTTCAATGTGTGACAATAAAATGATCCAAAGAAAGGGCCACAGGGGCCCCACAATCATGCAGGACACATGGGAAAGTCATTTTATCATCACCTCACATTTTAAAATCATTGTTATAAGGATAGAAAAGAATCCTCAAAATCTACAAAAATCAGATCTCGCACTTGGTAATTAGTGAATTTATAACATATTATCTCTACATCTTACTGCTTCCTTCTGGCCAAAATAAACTACATCAAAGTTGTTTCTAACCTATCTACTTGTGAGCTGTAGTCAGAGCTCTCTTTGGCTCCTCCCATTGACACCATCGCTGCTGTTACTTTTTTTTTCATTACAAGAACTTTGTTTCACTCTAATAAGTGTAAATTTTGTATTTCAAACACAAGGAGAATACAAAAGAATAACAATAGTTACAGATGATCTTATCAGTCAGGGATATGAGTGATGAAAACAGCGACCGGCTCATGTCATTATTTGATTTTCTCTTTCTTATTTTCTACTGTTTTATATTTTAAAAATAATTCTTATATGTTTCAATAGTTTTTGAAAGCTTCCACCGTTAAGGAGATTTTTGTGCATCGTTTAATAATTATCGCATGTTTATATGAGTCACTATTAATACTACAGATATGGGAGTGTGACTCAAACCTATATATTACAGAATCTTTCTTCACCAACCCACAATTCCGACTCCGCGTGGGAGTGGATTCAGAGGAAGGGGTGGAGCCTGGCACTGCAGAGGAGCGCTGGGCAGTGCTGGTGGAGTTGATGCAGACTGACAGAAGGAGAGACAAGCTTCATATTGCATGTAACCTCTACAGAGCAAGTACCTCTTCTTCATTGTTACTGTGTCCTTAGTCCCCTGGTGCATTGTCCTAGCAGAAGATTAGTATTAATGGGAGATCTCTGGGCAATAATATAATCAGGGAGTAATCACTGGACACGCAGGGCCTGATTCATTAAGGAGCAGATATGGCGATACGTGCCGTAGAACCAGACCATACGCCAGAGAATGTAAATAACGTTCAATTCATCTTCCAGCGCAGAGGACCCTACTATAGCCTATGATTTTAGGCAGGGAACGGGGAGAGGACTGGGTGTATACCCGTAGTCACTGTACAGTGAGGGCGTATACCCGTAGTCACTGTACAGTGAGGGCGTATACCCGTAGTCACTGTACAGTGAGGGCGTATGCCTGTAGTCAGTGTACAGTGAGGGCGTATGCCTGTAGTCAGTGTACAGTGAGGGTGTATACCCGTAGTCACTGTACAGTGAGGGCGTATGCCTGTAGTCAGTGTACAGTGAGGGCGTATGCCTGTAGTCAGTGTACAGTGAGGGCGTATGCCTGTAGTCAGTGTACAGTGAGGGCGTATACCCGTAGTCACTGTACAGTGAGGGCGTATACCCGTAGTCACTGTACAGTGAGGGCGTATACCCGTAGTCACTGTACAGTGAGGGCGTATGCCTGTAGTCACTGTACAGTGAGGGCGTATACCCGTAGTCACTGTACAGTGAGGGCGTATACCCGTAGTCAGTGTACAGTGAGGGTGTATGCCCGTAGTCACTGTACAGTGAGGGCGTATACCCGTAGTCAGTGTACAGTGAGGGCGTATGCCTGTAGTCAGTGTACAGTGAGGGCGTATACCCGTAGTCACTGTACAGTGAGGGCGTATACCCGTAGTCAGTGTACAGTGAGGGCGTATGCCCGTAGTCAGTGTACAGTGAGGGCGTATGCCCGTAGTCAGTGTACAGTGAGGACGTATGCCTGTAGTCAGTGTACAGTGAGGGCGTATGCCTGTAGTCAGTGTACAGTGAGGGCGTATGCCCGTAGTCAGTGTACAGTGAGGGCGTATGCCTGTAGTCAGTGTACAGTGGGGACGTGCCCAGCTGGAGCGCACGCAGGAGCGGCTGATCCAAGCTTTGGACATCTCTCAGGTACGTGATTTTCTGTTGTATCACTGGTACCAGCTACAGGTCAGGTGTAAGTGCTGATTACTAGTGATGGCGGCTGTGTATACAGCTACAGGTCAGGTGTAAGTGCTGATTACTAGTGATGACGGCTGTGTATACAGCTAGAACATGTGTTTGTATCAGGAGCAACTGTAATAATGTATTTTATGTACAGTAGACATTAATAACATCCTAATAAATGTATTTTCTCAGAAAAAAAACCCTAATATTTTGTCATTAATGACTATGGGCCTGATTTATTAAGGAACTTATGCAAGAGATTGAGTAAGTTTTCTTACTTAAGCTGGACAGAACCATGTTGCAATGAAAGGGGTGCAAATTAGTTTATTATTTTTCACATAAGTTAAATACTGGGGGCCTGATTCATTAAGGAAAATTAATCAAAAGCACGTAAGACAAAACCATGTTACATTGGAGGGGAGGTAAATATAAAATGTGAGGACAGATGTATATTTGGGGTAGGGCATGTCCTAGATCAACTTTAAATTTCAGTATACAAATAAGCCATCACGTATTTGTGCTACATGAAAAAACAGCCAATATTTAACTTATGTGCAAAATAATAAACTAATTTGCACCCCTTGTATTGTAACATGGTTTTTTCCAGGAGAAAACGTAAGTAAAAAAAAATTAGTACTGTCCTTAATGAGTCAGGCCCTATATTATTAACAGGTGACAATCAGTGATTTTTCTGTGAGTTATTTTGTGACTATATATCCCACATATGTATTGGACGTATCCTGCAGTGTCTTTTAGAGCAGAGCGGACCTAGACCCATATTCATCACCAGATGTATCTTCACATCCGCTCCTTGTTACATACGGACGTCTGTATGTGATATATGTGAGGTTTTCTTTAAAAAAAAAAAATGCACAATATGTTCATTTTTCGTGTCTTAATGAGTCAGGCCCTCGGTGTTGTATGGAGGTATCAACTGGCCTAATATCACTGTCTGTGTTGTCCCAAATTCACCAAGATGCCCAATAAAGATCCATCAGAAATCATTAAGTGGCATGTTGGAAGATGATCATATCAGCCAGTGTTTGTGGGGGCTTATTCCAACCACGGGATCTGGCTGCCTACAGAATAATGGTAACACAGACAGGAGAAGGGATAAGGCATTGACAATATACAGTCAAGTCCATAAATATTGGGACATTGACACAATTCGCATATTTTGGCCTCTATACACCACCACAATGGATTTGAAATGAAACAAACAAGATGTGCTTTAACTGCAGACTTTCAGCTTTAATTTGAGGGTATTTACATCCAAATCAGGTGAACGGTGTAGGAATTACAATGGTTACTATATGTGCCTCCCACTTTTTAAGGGATCAAAAGTAATGGGACAATCGACTCAAAACCTATTTCATGGATATGTGTGGGCTACTCCCTCGTTATTTCATCATCAATTAAACAGGTAAAAGGGGTTGATTCTAGATGTGACATTTGCATTTGGAATTTGTTGCTGTTGACTCTCAATATGAGATCCAAAGAGCTGTCACTATCAGTGAAGCAAGCCATCATTAGGCTGAAAAATCAAAACAAACCCATCGGAGAGATGGCAAAAACATTAGGTGTGGCCAAATCAACTGTTTGGAACATTCTTAAAAAGAAAGAACGCATCGGAGAGCTGAGCAACACCAAAAGACCCGGAAGACCACGGAAAACAACTGTGGTGGATGACAGAAGAATATTTTCCCTGGTGAAGAAAAGCCCTTCACAACAATTGGCCAAAGTAAGAACACTCTCCAGGAGGTAGGTGTATATGTGTCAAAGTCAACAATCGAGAGAAGACTTCACAAGAGTGAATATAGAGGGTTCACCACAAGATGTAAACCATTTGTGAGCCACAAAAACAGGAAGACCAGATTACAGTTTGGCAAACAACATCTAAAAAAGCCATTACAGTTCTGGAACAACATCCCATGAACAGATGAGACAAAGATCAACTTGTACCAGAGTGATGGGAAGAGAAGAGTATGGAGAAGGAAAGAAACTGCTCATGATCCAAAACATACCACCTCATCAGTGAAGCATGGTGGTGGTAGTGTCATGGCGTGGGCATGTATGGCTGCCAATGGAACTGGTTCCCTTGTATTTATTGATGATGTGACTGCTGACAAAAGCAGCAGGATGAATTCTGAAGTGTTTCGTGCAATATTAATGCTTCAGAACTCATTGGACGGCGCTTCACAGTGCAGATGGACAATGACCCGAAGCATACTGCAAGAGCAGCCAAAGAGTTTTTTTTAAGGCTAACAAGTGGAATGTTATGCAATGGCCAAGTCAAGCACCTGACCTGAATCTGATTGAGCTGCATTTCACTTGATGAAGACAAAACTGAAGGGAAAATGCCCCAAGAACAAGCAGGAACTGAAGACAGTTGCAGTAGAGGCCTGGCAGAGCATCACCAGGGATGAAACCCAGCATCTGGTGATGTCTATGCCTTCCAGAATTCAGGCTGTAATTGACTGTAAAGGATTTGCAACAAAGTATTAAAAAGTGAAAGTTTGATGTAGGATTGTTTAGTTTGTCCCATTACTTTTGGTCCCTTAAAAAGTGGGAGGCATATACAGAAACTGTTGTAATTCCTACACTGTTCACCTGATTTGGATGTAAATTCCCTCAAATTAAAGCTGAAAGTCTGCAGTTAAAGCACATCTTGTTTGTTTCATTTCAAATCCATTGTGGTGGTGTATAGAGCCCAAAATATGAGAATTGTGTCAATGTCCCAATATTTATGGACTTGACTGTATATCTGCTGCCCCCGAACCAGTGGTGCCCCCGGCCACAGCCACGTGTCTGCCCAGCCGCTCTGCCAGCTCTCTCCTCCGTTATACAAACTACCGGGAACATTTATGTACAAAAGTTGTGCAATATTGCAACTAATTTAAACTTTTATATCAAGAATCCAGTTATTATTACTAAATAAACGGGCAGAATAGAAAAGTGACATTTTTATATGTAATACTTTCATTTTTCCGCCTCTGATAATATCCTCTTTTTCTTTCTTTAGGTTCCTAAAGACCAGGTAAGAGTCTGTAATATAATGGCTGCTCCCCCCCCCCTTCCCCTCTCGATGCTGGGGGCACCCCACCTCCTCTCCTGTCCAGACATTGGAGCCGGGACTTTTCCTTCTTGCAGGAAGTTACAGATTTGTGTTAAACAAACCTTTGATATTTGTATTTATAATTATGGTTATGACTATTTATAAATATCCAGAAAGCAGTGTTCTCTGAGAGCCCCTCTTACCCCAGAGCCCATCGCAGATGCCTGTTCAGCCAACCCTGTAACAACCGGCCAATCAGTAGTAACACAATTCATGTTGTAGGTGTCTCATCCCAGGCTGGACCGAGGTTTCTTCACAAGGAGTCGGCCAGTGTGTGACACAGGGGACCCCGAGAACAGCCGCGGGGTGACTATGCGGGCATGTGTGGCCCCTGGGGATTATGTCATCGTGCCGTCCACGTATGACCCCAATCAGGAGGGGAACTTCTATATCAGAGTGTACTGTGAGAGACAGGCAGAGGACAGGTATGTGCCGCGGTTCTGTAGGTGAGTGACAGACACAGGGCTGCATGACGGGGTTTGTCTTGATCTAAATTACTTGTCTCATTTTCAGGACTGACTGAAGCAAATACCAACTTCTAGCAACAAACAGGAGTCCACCCTGCAACTATAACACCCAGAAGATACTGCTACAGGAAATACCCTCCCCCACCGCCCACATACATGGGAAACATACATGCAAAGATCATACTAGTGATCACATGTTGTAAAGAGACATTACATGGATGTATCAATAAATGTCCTGAATAGAAAATTGAAATAAACGTAGAATTTATCACTAGTAATCCATTGTTCTAGTCATTGTCCTGGCATATGGCCCCTACGCAGCAACAGTGACACCCGCATAGACAGTGACAGCAGTGTGATACCCGCATAGACAGTGATAGTAATGTGACACCCGCATAGACAGTGACAGCAATGTGACATCCGCATAGACAGTGACAGCAGTGTGATACCCGCATAGACAGTGATAGCAATGTGACACCCGCATAGACAGTGACAGCAATGTGACACCCGCATAGACAGTGATAGCAATGTGACACCCACATAGACAGTGACAGCAGTGTGATACCCGCATAGACAGTGATAGCAATGTGACACCCGCATAGACAGTGACAGCAATGTGACACCCGCATAGACAGTGATAGCAATGTGACACCCACATAGACAGTAACAGCAGTGTGACACCCGCATAGACAGTGACAGCAATGTGACACCCGCATAGACAGTGACAGCAGTGTGACACCCGCATAGACAGTAACAGCAGTGTGACACCCGCATAGACAGTGATAGCAATGTGACACCCACATAGACAGTAACAGCAGTGTGACACCCGCATAGACAGTGACAGCAGTGTGATACCCGCATAGACAGTGATAGCAATGTGACACCCACATAGACAGTAACAGCAGTGTGACACCCGCATAGACAGTGACAGCAATGTGACACCCGCATAGACAGTGACAGCAGTGTGACACCCGCATAGACAGTAACAGCAGTGTGACACCCGCATAGACAGTGATAGCAATGTGACACCCACATAGACAGTAACAGCAGTGTGACACCCGCATAGACAGTGACAGCAATGTGACACCCGCATAGACAGTGACAGCAGTGTGACACCCGCATAGACAGTGATAGCAATGTGACACCCACATAGACAGTAACAGCAGTGTGACACCCGCATAGACAGTGACAGCAATGTGACACCCGCATAGACAGTGACAGCAATGTGACATCCGCATAGACAGTGACAGCAGTGTGACACCCGCATAGACAGTGACAGCAATATGACATCCGCATAGACAGTGACAGCAGTGTGACACCCGCATAGACAGTGACAGCAGTGTGACACCCGCATAGACAGTGATAGCAGTGTGACACCCGCATAGACAGTGACAGCAGTGTGACACCTGCATAGACAGTAACAGCAGTGTGACACCCACATCGACAGTGATAGCAATGTGACACCCGCATAGACAGTGACAGCAATGTGACACCCGCATAGACAGTGACAGCAGTGTGACATCCGCATAGACAGTGATAGCAGTGTGACACCCACATAGACAGTAACAGCAGTGTGACACCCGCATAGACAGTGACAGCAATGTGACACCCGCATAGACAGTGACAGCAATGTGACATCCGCATAGACAGTGACAGCAGTGTGACACCCGCATAGACATTGACAGCAGTGTGACACCCGCATAGACAGTGATAGCAGTGTGACACCCGCATAGACAGTAACAGCAGTGTGACACCCGCATAGACAGTAACAGCAGTGTGACACCCGCATAGACAGTGACAGCAATGTGACATCCGCATAGACAGTGATAGTAATGTGACACCCACATAGACAGTGACAGCAATGTGACACCCGCATAGACAGTGACAGCAGTGTGACACCCACATAGACAGTAACAGCAGTGTGACACCCACATAGACAGTGACAGCAGTGTGACATCCGCATAGACAGTGATAGTAATGTGACACCCACATAGACAGTGACAGCAATGTGACATCCGCATAGACAGTGACAGCAATGTGACACCCGCATAGACAGTGACAGCAGTGTGACACCCACATAGACAGTAACAGCAGTGTGACACCCACATAGACAGTGACAGCAGTGTGACATCCGCATAGACAATGATAGTAATGTGACACCCACATAGACAGTGACAGCAATGTGACATCCGCATAGACAGTGACAGCAGTGTGACACCCGCATAGAAAGTGACAGCAGTGTGACACCCACATAGACAGTAATAGTAATGTGACACCCGCATAGAAAGTGACAGCAGTGTGACACCCACATAGACAGTAATAGTAATGTGACACCCGCATAGACAGTGACAGCAGTGTGACACCCACATAGACAGTGATAGTAATGTGACACCCGCATAGACAGTGATAGTAATGTGACACCCGCATAGACAGTGATAGTAATGTGACACCCACATAGACAGTGACAGCAGTGTGACACCCACATAGACAGTAACAGCAGTGTGACACCCGCATAGACAGTGACAGCAATGTGACACCCGCATAGACAGTGACAGCAATGTGACATCCGCATAGACAGTGACAGCAGTGTGACACCCGCATAGACATTGACAGCAGTGTGACACCCGCATAGACAGTGATAGCAGTGTGACACCCGCATAGACAGTAACAGCAGTGTGACACCCGCATAGACAGTGACAGCAATGTGACATCCGCATAGACAGTGATAGTAATGTGACACCCACATAGACAGTGACAGCAATGTGACACCCGCATAGACAGTGACAGCAGTGTGACACCCACATAGACAGTGACAGCAGTGT
The DNA here is from genome assembly GCF_038048845.1 of Mixophyes fleayi. Lineage (NCBI taxonomy): Eukaryota > Metazoa > Chordata > Amphibia > Anura > Limnodynastidae > Mixophyes > Mixophyes fleayi. The sequence goes on from NC_134410.1 coordinate 614,799, forward strand.
GACATCCGCATAGACAGTGACAGCAGTGTGACACCCGCATAGACATTGACAGCAGTGTGACACCCGCATAGACAGTGATAGCAGTGTGACACCCGCATAGACAGTAACAGCAGTGTGACACCCGCATAGACAGTAACAGCAGTGTGACACCCGCATAGACAGTGACAGCAATGTGACATCCGCATAGACAGTGATAGTAATGTGACACCCACATAGACAGTGACAGCAATGTGACACCCCGCATAGACAGTGACAGCAGTGTGACACCCACATAGACAGTAACAGCAGTGTGACACCCACATAGACAGTGACAGCAGTGTGACATCCGCATAGACAGTGATAGTAATGTGACACCCACATAGACAGTGACAGCAATGTGACATCCGCATAGACAGTGACAGCAATGTGACACCCGCATAGACAGTGACAGCAGTGTGACACCCACATAGACAGTAACAGCAGTGTGACACCCACATAGACAGTGACAGCAGTGTGACATCCGCATAGACAATGATAGTAATGTGACACCCACATAGACAGTGACAGCAATGTGACATCCGCATAGACAGTGACAGCAGTGTGACACCCGCATAGAAAGTGACAGCAGTGTGACACCCACATAGACAGTAATAGTAATGTGACACCCGCATAGAAAGTGACAGCAGTGTGACACCCACATAGACAGTAATAGTAATGTGACACCCACATAGACAGTAATAGTAATGTGACACCCGCATAGACAGTGACAGCAGTGTGACACCCACATAGACAGTATAATGTCCCGCATAGACAGTGATAGTAATGTGACACCCGCATAGACAGTGATAGTAATGTGACACCCACATGACAGTGACAGCAGTGTGACACCCACATAGACAGTGACAGCAGTGTGACACCCACATAGACAGTGATAGTAATGTGATACCCGCATAGACAGTGACAGCAGTGTGACACCCGCATAGACAGTGACAGCAGTGTGACACCCACATAGACAGTGATAGTAATGTGATACCCACATAGACAGTGACAGCAGTGTGATACCCGCATAGACAGTGACAGCAGTGTGACACCCACATAGACAGTGACAGCAGTGTAGTACCCACATAGACAGTGATTGTAATTTTACACCCACATAGACAGTGACAGCAGTGTGACACCCGCATAGAAAGTGACAGCAGTGTGACACCCACATAGACAGTGACAGCAGTGTGACACCCACATAGACAGTAATAGTAATGTGACACCCGCATAGACAGTGACCAGCAGTGTGACACCCACATAGACAGTGATAGTAATTTTACACCCACATAGACAGTGATAGCAATGTGGACACCCACATAGACAGTGACAGCAGTGTGACACCCGCATAGACAGTGATAGTAATGTGACACCCACATAGACAGTGACAGCAGTGTGACACCCGCATAGACAGTGATAGTAATGTGATACCCACATAGACAGTGACAGCAGTGTGATACCCGCATAGACAGTGACAGCAGTGTGACACCCACATAGACAGTGACAGCAGTGTAGTACCCACATAGACAGTGATTGTAATTTTACACCCACATAGACAGTGACAGCAGTGTGACACCCGCATAGAAAGTGACAGCAGTGTGACACCCACATAGACAAGTGACAGCAGTGTGACACCCACATAGACAGTAATAGTAATGTGACACCCGCATAGACAGTGACAGCAGTGTGACACCCACATAGACAGTGATAGTAATTTTACACCCACATAGACAGTGATAGCAATGTGACACCCACATAGACAGTGACAGCAGTGTGACACCCGCATAGACAGTGATAGTAATGTGACACCCACATAGACAGTGACAGCAGTGTGACACCCGCATAGACAGTGATAGTAATGTGACACCCACATAGACAGTGATAGCAATGTGACACCGCATAGACAGTGACAGCAGTGTGACACCCACATAGACAGTGACAGCAGTGTGACACCCCGCATAGACAGTGACAGCAGTGTGACACCCACATAGACAGTGACAGCAGTGTGACACCCGCATAGACAGTGACAGCAGTGTGACACCCACATAGACAGTGATAGTAATGTTACACCTGCATAGACAGTGACAGCAGTGTGACACCCACATAGACAGTGATAGTAATGTGACACCCGCATAGACAGTGATAGTAATGTGACACCCGCATAGACAGTGATAGTAATGTGACACCTACATAGACAGTGACAGCAGTGTGACACCCGCATAGACAGTGACAGCAGTGTGACACCCACATAGGACAGTGACAGCAGTGTAGTACCCACATAGACAGTGATAGTAATTTTACACCCACATAGACAGTGATAGCAATGTGACACCCGCATAGACAGTGACAGCAGTGTGACACCCACATAGACAGTGACAGCAGTGTGACACCCGCATAGACAGTGTCAGCAGTGTGACACCCACATAGACAGTGACAGCAGTGTGACACCCGCATAGACAGTGACAGCAGTGTGACACCCACATAGACAGTGACAGCAGTGTGACACCCGCATAGACAGTGACAGCAGTGTGACACCCACATAGACAGTGACAGCAGTGTGACACCCACATAGACAGTGACAGCAGTGTAGTACCCACATAGACAGTGATAGTAATTTTACACCCACATAGACAGTGATAGCAATGTGACACCCGCATAGACAGTGACAGCAGTGTGACACCCACATAGACAGTGACAGCAGTGTGACACCCGCATAGACAGTGACAGCAGTGTGACACCCGCATAGACAGTGACAGCAGTGTGACACCCACATAGACAGTGACAGCAGTGTGACACCCACATAGACAGTGATAGTAATTTTACACCCACATAGACAGTGATAGCAATGTGACACCCGCATAGACAGTGACAGCAGTGTGACACCCGCATAGACAGTGACAGCAGTGTGACACCCACATAGACAGTAATAGTAATGTGACACTTGCTGACTGTACAGACATTTTACATGGTCAGAGCTCATATACATTTATCCAATGTACTTTTTTTATTCCAAAACATAGTTTTTAACACTCATTTTGAACCCGGTAGAAACCTCCTAACAGACCTGGTTTGAGGGCTCTGTCCTTCATCCCACTGGACCTGGGACAGTTGGGAGATGTCTCACTAAGTGATGCTATTTCAGGGTTAGATGGTGTTTACATGTTACGGCTCTGATTATATAATACTGTGTGTTGATGTAGTGAGATAATTGTCCCATCGTTCTAAAGGTTAAACGCTGCTTAGAATTAATAAAACAGGAGGGTTGTAAAGCGCCCATAAGACACCATTCATCCTATGTGTATACACTATCCAGCAGTAAGTTATCTGATAGACAGCGGGTCATTGGGAACATGAACCCATGAAAAGTCCAATAATAATAGGACAAATAAGACTCAGGGCTAGATTTACTAAGCTGCGGGTTTGAAAAGTGGGGATGTTGCCTATAGCAACCAATCAGATTCTAGCTGTCATTTTGTAGAAGGTCTAAATAAATGAAAGGTAGAATCTGATTGGTTGCTATAGGCACATCCCCACTTTTTCAAACCCGCAGCTTAGTAAATCTAGCCCTCAATGTTCACACTAATGAGAAGGCAGCACGCCCTATTTCTCTCGCCCTAATAATAACGTGCGCTGCAATAAAGGTGCGTGTGATCTCTGGGATCAGAGACATCCTAGATAGGGAGCGGCAGTGATCAATGTCTCCAATATCAACATTTACTGTCTCACTGAGTCTGTTACCAGACTGAGCCATATTCTTTCCTTGCTGCTGCAAGGGATCCTGGGTAGTGTATGTCTATATATTACTAGACTAACTATAATGTGTACATGTATGTCTATATATTACTAGACTAACTATAATGTGTACATGTATGTCTATATATTACTAGACTAACTATAATGTGTACATGTATGTCTATATATTACTAGACTAACTATAATGTGTACATGTATGTCTATATATTACTAGACTAGCTATAATGTGTACATGTATGTCTATATATTACTAGACTAACTATAATGTGTACATGTATGTCTATATATTACTAGACTAGCTATAATGTGTACATGTATGCCTATATATTACTAGACTAGCTATAATGTGTACATGTATTACTAGACTAACTATAATGTGTACATGTATGTCTATATATTACTAGACTAACTATAATGTGTACATGTATGTCTATATATTACTAGACTAACTATAATGTGTACATGTATGTCTATATATTACTAGACTAACTATAATGTGTACATGTATGTCTATATATTACTAGACTAACTATAATGTGTACATGTATGTCTATAATATTACTAGGACTAACTATAATGTGTACATGTATGTCTATATATTACTAGACTAACTATAATGTGTACATGTATGTCTATATATTACTAGACTAGCTATAATGTGTACATGTATGTCTATATATTACTAGACTAGCTATAATGTGTACAAGTATGTCTATATATTACTAGACTAACTATAATGTGTACATGTATGTCTATATATTACTAGACTAACTATAATGTGTACATGTATGTCTATATATTACTAGACTAGCTATAATGTGTACATGTATGTCTATATATTACTAGACTAACTATAATGTGTACATGTATGTCTATATATTACTAGACTAACTATAATGTGTACATGTATGTCTATATATTACTAGACTAACTATAATGTGTACATGTATGTATATGTATAGTTAGTCTAGTAATATATAGACATACATGTACACATTATAGTTAGTCTAGTAATATATAGACATACATGTACCACATTATAGTTAGTCTAGTATATATAGACATACATGTACACATAATAGTTAGTCTAGTAATATATAGACAAACATGTACACATTATAGTTAGTCTAGTAATATATAGACATACATGTACACATTATAGTTAGTCTAGTAATATATAGACATACATGTACACATTATAGTTAGTCTAGTAATATATAGACATACATGTACACATATAGCTAGTCTAGTAATATAGAGCATACATGTACACATTATAGTTAGTCTAGTAATATATAGACATACATGTACACATTATAGTTAGTCTAGTAATATATAGACATACATGTACACATTATAGTTAGTCTAGTAATATATAGACATACATGTACACATAATAGTTAGTCTAGTAATATATAGACATACATGTACACATTATAGTTAGTCTAGTAATATATAGACATACATGTACACATTATAGCTAGTCTAGTAATATATAGGCATACATGTACACATTATAGTTAGTCTAGTAATATATAGCATACATGTACACATTATAGCTAGTCTAGTAATATATAGGCATACATGTACACATTATAGCTAGTCTAGTAATATATAGACATACATGTACACATGTACACTTTAGCTATCTAGTAATATAGACATACATGTACACATTAAGCTTGTCTAGTAATATATAGACAAGCATGTACACATTATAGCTAGTCTAGTAATATATAGACATACATGTATACATTTTAGCTAGTCTAGTAATATATAGACATACATGTACTCCTTATAGCTAGTCTAGTAATATATAGACATACATGTAAACATTATAGATAGTCTAGTAATATATAGACATACTGTACACATATAGACATACATGTACACATTACAGTTAGTCTAGTAATATATAGACATACATGTACACATTACAGTTAGTCTAGTAATATATAGACATACATGTACACATTATAGTTAGTCTAGTAATATATAGACATACATGTACACATTATAGTTAGTCTAGTAATATATAGGCATACATGTACACATTATAGTTAGTCTAGTAATATATAGGCATACATGTACACATTATAGTTAGTCTAGTAATATATAGACATACATGTACACATTATAGCTAGTCTAGTAATATATAGACATACATGTACACATTATAGCTAGTCTAGTAATATATAGACATACATGTAAACATTATAGTTAGTCTAGTAATATATAGACATACATGTACACATTACAGTTAGTCTAGTAATATATAGACATACATGTACACATTACAGTTAGTCTAGTAATATATAGACATACATGTACACATTATAGTTAGTCTAGTAATATATAGACATACATGTACACATTATAGTTAGTCTAGTAATATATAGGCATACATGTACACATTATAGTTAGTCTAGTAATATATAGACATACATGTACACATTATAGTTAGTCTAGTAATATATAGGGATACATGTATACATTATTGTGACTAATACCCCCCCCCCCCCTCCTCATGTTGATGCCAAATATGTTGGATTTCTGGAAAAGATTTCTTGGAAATGGTTTTCATTCTGACAATTATTATGGACGTGTTTCTCAGATCTTCTCCCCACAGTGTAGAGACGCTGCCGCCCTGCACACCCCATTGAACAAAACAAGGAGAAAAGGGTTAATTCATTGTCCCACGTTATTAAGCTGTGTTCCTGGAGATGTCCCTATTTTTCAGTATAAATGTTTTTCTGTATGTGACATTTTTACATGATGAGAATTGTGTCGTACTGGATGCGAGGACGCATCGCGGGCGCTGGGCTTAGATGCGGCGCTTTCTGGGACTTAAAGATCGAGGCCGCTTCTTTTAATGAATGAAATGTGTGCAAGTGAGAGGGGTCAGTCACTGTAGGTGTCCACTCGAAAAATATACAGGTAGGTTAATTGTCTGCTATCAAATTGACCCTAGTCTGTGTGTGTGTTAGGGAATTTAGACTGTAAGCTCCAATGGGGCAGAGACTGATGTGCATGAGTTCTCTGTACAGCGCTGCGGAATCAGTGGCGATATATAAATAACTGATGATGATGTGTGCAGGTACTTTGTTGTCAGATACCACATTTGTGGGGTGTTTTCCCCAGACCCCCTCCCCACCTGTGTCTCCCTCATACACGGTGGTGTCCTAAGCCCCCTCTCACCAACCTCTCTTCTTGGGTGTGTGACATCATAGCCCATCACCAACATGGGGGCCACCTGCTACCCCCCATATCAACACCCACATTCAGTGTTTTAGGTGCCCCTAGGCCCTGGTGTTGGCTCTGCCTGTACCTAGTATTACTCCACTGGGTCTGCTGTTACTGACATCTACCACATGCAATTAGGAAGTTTGAGGCTGAGGTGCCTGTATCTGACTCTAAGAACTACATTTCCCATAATGCCTTCTGCTCCCTTAATTAATAATGAACATAAAAGATCACATTTCGCCCGAAGGGTGGAATTGAACCACTCTGTCCCTAGACAGCTACAGGTTTGAAGCCTGCACCCCAGACCACTGAGGATCATCCGGGCACAGGTTAAGGACTCCTCCATGGTATATGAGGTCCTAGGTCTCTGCTCCGTCACAATCGGGGAGATTACTGTCGTGTTAGACAGACATGTTCTGTGTATTGTACTACAGTAATATATCACACTCCCCTGCACAGGACTAGTTATCTTCTCCTAAATACTGGTGTAACCAGCAGACGGTCCATGTTACAGGACAGACAGATATGCAAATCACTGCAATGCATGCTGGGATGTGAAGCACAAACGTGAGCAGGTCTCTGGCAACACAGAGGTTAACAGAACAACTGCAAAGCTGCGGGGATAATGGCAGCATGTGTGTAAATGTCGGGACAATCTGCACACTGGGTCAGGCAGAGTCAGATGCAGGAAAATTACAGGGAGAGGTGGTGGGGGGGCAGGGAGTATTACTGGGGGAGGAGACGTGGAGTATTACAGGGGGGGATGTGGAGTATTACGGGGGAGGTGGGGGGGAGGAGACGTGGAGTATTACAGGGGGAGGTGGGGGGAGGAGACGTGGAGTATTACAGGGGGGGACGTGGAGTATTACACGGGAAGGTGGGGGGAGATGTGGGGTATTACAGGGGGAGGTGGGGGGAGACGTGGAGTATTACAGGTGGGGGGACATGGAGTATTACAGGGAGAGGTGGGGGGAGATGTGGAGTATTACAGGGGGAGGTGGTGGGAGGCAGGGAGTATTACTGGGGGGAGGAGACGTGGAGTATTACAGGGGGGGATGTGGAGTATTACAGGGGGAGGTGGGGGGAGGAGACGTGGAGTATTACAGGGGGGGGGACGTGGAGTATTACAGGGGGAGGTGGGGGGCCCCCTCCCGCTCTCCAGTCACGCCCCCAACTCCCGGAAGCAAGTTTCCGGGAGTTGGCAAGTATGACGTGGAGTATTACAGGGGGAGGTGGGGGGAGACGTGGAGTATTACAGGGGGAGGTGGGGGGAGATGTGGAGTATTACAGGGGGGGGGACATGGAGTATTACAGTGAGAGGTGGGGGGAGATGTAGAGTATTACAGGGGGAGGTGGGGGGAGATGTGGAGTATTACAGGGGGAGGGGGGAGGAGACGTGGAGTATTACAGGGGGAGGTGGGGGGAGACATGGAGTATTACAGGGGGTGACGTGGAGTATTACAGGAAGAGGTGGAGGGAGGAGACGTGGAGTATTACAGGGGGAGGTGGGGGGAGGAGATGTGGAGTATTACAGGGGGAGGGGGGGACACGTGGAGTATTACAGGGGGAGGTGGGGAGAGGAGACGTGGAGTATTACAGGGGGGGCGTGGAGTATTACAGGGAGAGGAGGGGGAGACGTGGAGTATTACAGGGGGAGGAGGGGGGAGATGTGGAGTATTACAGGGGGAGATGGGGGAGACGTGGAGTATTACAGGCGGAGATGGGGGAGACGTGGAGTATTACAGGGGGAGGAGGGGGGAGATGTGGAGTATTACAGGGGGAGGGATGGGGAAGATGTGGAGTATTACAGGGGAAGGAGGGGGGAGACGTGGAGTATTACAGGGGGAGGTGGGGGGAGGAGACGTGGAGTATTACAGGAGGAGGAGGGGGGAGACGTGGAGTATTACAGGGAATAAGGGGAGACGTGGAGTATTACAGGGGAGACGTGGAGTATTATAGGGAATGGGGGGGAGACGTGGAGTATTACGGGGAATGGGGGGAGACGTGGAGTATTACGGGGAATGGGGGAGACGTGGAGTATTACAGGGGGAGGAGGGGGGAGATGTGGACTATTACAGGGGGAGAAGGGGGACACGGGGAGTATTACAGGAGGAGGAGGGGGAGACGTGGAGTATTACAGGGGAGACAGAAAGTATCACAGGGGGAGGAGGGGGGAGACGTGGAGTATTACAGGGAATGGGGGGATATGTGGAGTATCACAGGGGGAAGAGGGGGGAGACGTGGAGTATTACAGGGAATGGGGGGATATGTGGAGTATCACAGGGGGAGGAGGGGTAGACATGGAGTACTACAGGGGGAGGTGGGGGGAGGAGACGTGGAGTATTACAGGGGAGGAGGAGGGAGATGTGGAGTATTACAAGGGAGGAGGGGGGAGACATGGAGTATTACAGGGGAGACGGAGAGTATCACAGGGGGAGGAGGGGGGAGATGTGGAGTATTACAGGGGGAGGAGGGGGGAGACGTGGAGTATTACAGGGGGAGGAGGTGGGGAGATGTGGTGTATTACAGGGGGAGGTGGGGGGAGGAGACGTGGAGTATTACAGGAGGAGGAGGGGGGAGACGTGGAGTATTACAGGGAATAAGGGGAGACGTGGAGTATTACAGGGGAGGAGGAGGGAGATGTGGAGTATTACAAGGGAGGAGGGGGGAGACATGGAGTATTACAGGGGAGACGGAGAGTATCACAGGGGGAGGAGGGGGGAGATGTGGAGTATTACAGGGGGAGGAGGGGGGAGACGTGGAGTATTACAGGGGGAGGAGGTGGGGAGACGTGGTGTATTACAGGGGGAGGTGGGGGGAGGAGACGTGGAGTATTACAGGAGGAGGAGGGGGGAGACGTGGAGTATTACAGGGAATAAGGGGAGACGTGGAGTATTACAGGGGAGGCGTGGAGTATTATGGGGAATGGGGGGAGACGTGGAGTATTAACGGGGAATGGGGGGAGACGTGGAGTATTACGGGGAATGGGGGGAGACGTGGAGTATTACAGGGGGAGGAGGGGGGAGATGTGGACTATTACAGGAGGAGGAGGGGAGACGTGGAGTATTACAGGGGAGACAGAAAGTATCACAGGGGGAGGAGGGGGGAGACGTGGAGTATTACAGGGAATGAGGGGATATGTGGAGTATCACAGGGGGAGGAGGGGGAGACATGGAGTACTACAGGGGGAGGTGGGGGGAGGAGTATTACAGAGGAGGAGGGAGATGTGGAGTATTACAAGGGAGGAGGGGGGAGACGTGGAGTATTACAGGGGAGACGGAGAGTATCACAGGGGGAGGAGGGGGAGATGTGGAGTATTACAGGGGGAGGAGGGGGGAGACGTGGAGTATTACAGGGGAGACAGGGAGTATTACAGGAGGAGGGGGAGACGTGGAGTATTACAGGGGAGACGGAGAGTATCACATGGGGAGGAGGGGGGAGATGTGGAGTATTACAGGGGGAGGAGGGGGGGAGACGTGGAGTATTACAGGGGAGAGGAGGGGAAAGACGTGGAGTATTACAGGGGGGAGGAGAGGTGAGACATGGGGTATTATAGCGGGAGGAGGGGAAGATGTGGAGTATTACAGGGGGAGTATTACAGGAGGAGGGGGAGACATGGAGTATTACAGGGGAGACGGAGCGTATCACAGGGGAGGAGGGGGGAGACGTGGAGTATTACAGGGGGAGGAGGGGGGGAGATGTGGAGTATTACAGGGA
>NC_134410.1:625729-680729 GCF_038048845.1 Mixophyes fleayi
ATAACACACACACATGATGTATATACAGGGGACACACATACAGTGATAACACACACACATGATGTATATACAGGGGACACACATACAGTGATAACACACACACATGATGTATATACAGGGACACACATACAGTGAATAACACACACACATGATGTATATACAGGGACACACATACAGTGATAACACACACACATGATGTATATACAGGGGACACACATACAGTGATAACACACACACATGATGTATATACAGGGACACACATACAGTAATAACACACACACACATGATGTATATACAGGGACACACATACAGTGATAACACACACACATGATGTATATACAGGGACACACATACAGTGATAACACACACACATGATGTATATACAGGGACACACATACAGTAATAACACACACACATGATGTATATACAGGGACACACATACAGTAATAACACACACACATGATGTATATACAGGGACACACATACAGTGATAACACACACACATGATGTATATACAGGGACACACATACAGTAATAACACACACACATGATGTATATACAGGGACACACATACAGTAATAACACACACACATGATGTATATACAGGGACACACATACAGTAATAACACACACATGATGTATATACAGGGACACACATACAGTAATAACACACACATGATGTATATACAGGGACACACATACAGTAATAACACACACATGATGTATATACAGGGACACACATACAGTAATAACACACACACATGATGTATATACAGGGACACACATACAGTAATAACACACACATGATGTATATACAGGGACACACATACAGTGATAACACACACACATGATGTATATACAGGGTGACACACATACAGTAATAACACATATATGATGTATATACAGGGACACACATACAGTGATAACACACACACATGATGTATATACAGGGACACACATACAGTAATAACACACACACATGATGTATATACAGGGACACACATACAGTAATAACACACACACATGATGTATATACAGGGACACACATACAGTAATAACACACACATGATGTATATACAGGGACACACATACAGTGATAACACACACACATGATGTATATACAGGGACACACATACAGTAATAACACACACATGATGTATATACAGGGACACACATACAGTGATAACACACACACATGATGTATATACAGGGACACACATACAGTGATAACACACACACATGATGTATATACAGGGACACACATACAGTGATAACACACACATGATGTATATACAGGGACACACATACAGTAATAACACACACATGATGTATATACAGGGACACACATACAGTGATAACACACACATGATGTATATACAGGGACACACATACAGTAATAACACACACACATGATGTATATACAGGGACACACATACAGTGATAACACACACATGATGTATATACAGGGACACACATACAGTGATAACACACACACATGATGTATATACAGGGACACACATACAGTGATAACACACACATGATGTATATACAGTGATATGATCCTATACAGGGACACACATACAGTAATAACACACACACATGATGTATATACAGGGACACACATACAGTAATAACACACACACATGATGTATATACAGGGACACACATACAGTGATAACACACACACATGATGTATATACAGGGACACACATACAGTGATAACACACACACATGATGTATATACAGGGACACACATACAGTGATAACACACACACATGATGTATATACAGGGACACACATACAGTGATAACACACACACATGATGTATATACAGGGACACACATACAGTAATAACACACACACATGATGTATATACAGGGACACACATACAGTGATAACACACACACACATGTACACACTGTACCACACACCGTGCTCTCTGTGGGCTGCACCCATGTAACACACTTGTCTACAGACACAACCATCTGTCTAGACCCGCAATGTAGACAATGACACTTACTGCAGTGTGTAAACGACAGGACGTGTCCCATATCCTCAGCCTGCGTGTGACACCCATACAGACCCCCAGGCCGGCTCTCATCTCATGGTGGGGACCCCCGGGGGGCGCACTCACCGGGGTACACTCAGGGAGGAGGCACACTCAGCGCAGGAGCCACACTCAGAGGAGGAGGCACACTCAGCGCAGGAGCCACACTCAGAGGAGGAGGCACACTCAGAGGAGGAGGCACACTCAGGGAGGAGCGCAGGAGCCACACTCGGAGCAGGAGGCACACTCAGCGCAGGAGCCACACTCAGAGGAGGAGGCACACTCAGAGGAGGAGGCACACTCAGCGCAGGAGGCACACTCAGAGGAGGAGGCACACTCAGGGAGGAGCGCAGGAGCCACACTCGGAGCAGGAGGCACACTCAGCGCAGGAGCCACACTCAGAGGAGGAGGCACACTCAGGGAGGAGGCACACTCAGGGAGGAGCGCAGGACCGATACAAAGGATTGGGGAGGGGGAGACTTAGAGGAAATGATGTATCATCCGTCATATAATAAACATATCTCCTCATCATCAGGGCTCCACACATGAAGTATCATGGAGAGTATAGGAGAGATATAGAGACGATGTATCAGTAGAATATACATAGAAACAATGTATCACTAAAAGAGCCATAGAAACAATGTATCACTAGAATATACATAGAGACAATGTATCACTAGAAGAGATATAGAGACAATGTATCACCAGAAGAGATATAGAATCAATGTATCACTAGAAGAGATATAGAGACTATGTATTACTAGAATATACATAGAATCAATGTATCACTAGAAGAGACATAGAGACAATGTATCACTACAATATACATAGAAACAATGTATCACTAGAAGAGACATAGAAACAATGTATCACTAGAAGAGATATAGAGACAATGTATTACTAGAAGAGATATAGAGACGATGTATCACCAGAAGAGATATAGAGACAATGTATCACCAGAGGAGATATAGATTCAATGTATCATCATCATCATCATCATCATTTATTTATATAGCGCCAACATATTCCGTAGCGCTTTACAATTGGGGACAAACGTAATGTATCACTAGAATATACATAGAATCAATGTATCACTAGAATATACATAGAATCAATGTATCACTACAAGAGATATAGAGACGATGTATCACTAGAATATACATAGAGACAATGTATCACTAGAAGAGACATAGAGACAATGTATCACTGTTACATTGTTTCTCCTCCTTGCAGTGTTTATGCTGCTTTCTTCCAGTCACTTTATAGCTTATATCCCATAATTCCATGCGCTGCCTCTCTCTGGGCTTGTGGCTTTATATGTAGCTGTATAAGGGCTCGGACACTATAAGTGTAAAGTGTTATCAGCCTGTTCTGATGGCCACCCTCCAGCATAGTGTACCATGTACTTAATGAGCACCCTCACAATACGTCGCTGAGCGTTAACGTGGCTGAACTCTGCAGGCAATACTTAAATTAACACAATGTGGCTGCTTGTCATAGAATGATTGCGCCCCCCCCCAAAGAACAATTAGCCCCAAGCTGAAGAGCATTAGGACTATTCCCGCACCCCCGGGGCGGTAGCCAGGAGTTAATCATGTATAAAATAGATACAAATAATAATTTGCCTGGGGCGGACTTCGTGACCCAGTATGCCCAGGCTGCAAGTGCCAAGGACACCCGTAGCTGCCATTGTATTCTGGCACTGTATGGAGCTCTGGCACTGTACGGAGCCCAGGGCCTGATGGGACTTGTAGTACACCTGAAAAAAAATGTAAATAAAGGTCACACAGTTTTGCAAAATACTTTATTTGAAATCTATATTCCCCTAAAGCACCATCTGTGACCTTTCACCTGGGTCAGGGCTGGTATTATATATATATATATATATATATATATATATATATATATATATATATATATATATATATAATTTCCACCTATGTTGATGGTGCTAAACAGTTGGGACTGAGATACAACACAGATGCTGGTCATACTTTAAGCACTAAGACCATATTTATACATAATTAGAGGCAGATATAAGTTAAACTCTGCAGTAATATAAACGATATAATACAACAACTAGAATAAACCTGAGATTTTAGTGCATGTTTTGTGGATGTCCACCGACCGCCTCTCATTCACTAACACTAATAATTCTATAATATGGGACTTGCCTCATTTAGTGACTCTAAACAACAAGTAGTCCTGGCAGGAACAAGTCTGATCTGATTATAAACAGCTATGGTTAGATGGGAGGGAGGGGTGCTGGGCCAAACCAAGACTGTCAGGTTGTGTATCAATATGATCTTAGTGCTTAAAATGTGCACCTGCATCTGTTTATGTGTGTGTGTGTATACACACATACGCACACACACACACGCGCACACACACAGACGCACACACACACGCACACACACACGCGCACACAGACGCACACAGACACACACACATACACACACATACACACGTACTTGTTTTTATTGCATCGTGAGGACCCATGTCTGGAACATGGCGTATAGAGACACCTCTTTCCTAATGCCCTCTCCATCCACACTCCCGCACGCTCCCTGCGCTCAGCCAATGATCGCCGCCTCTCCTCCACTTTGATTACTTCTTCCCACTCTAGAATTCAAGACTTCTCCCGTGCTGCCCCCCTTCACTGGAACGACCTCCCTCGCTCCATCCGTCTATCACCCAATCTGTGCTCCTTCAAGCGGGCTCTTAAAACTCACCTGTTCCTTAAGGCCTACCAACCATCCACTTAACCTCTCACCTCTTCTGTTTCTCCCCTGGCTCCTCTTCTCTCCCCGTTGCTTCACTGGCTCCCTCTTGTGCCTGATTTTGTTTACCCTCCCTTAGGATGTAAGCTCGTATGAGCAGGGCCCCTCTCCCCTCCTGTCTCCATACCTGTTCTTCCGCTCCGTCTTTACAGTATTTGCCTGCCTGGAGTTTCTGAAGTTCTGGTACTTTGTGTTTATTGTTCTGTATTGTTTTACCCTGTATAGTCTACTGTTTGTACCATGTACGGCGCTGCAGAAACCTTGT
Source organism: Mixophyes fleayi (assembly GCF_038048845.1). NCBI lineage: Eukaryota > Metazoa > Chordata > Amphibia > Anura > Limnodynastidae > Mixophyes > Mixophyes fleayi. The sequence continues at coordinate 630,822 of NC_134410.1, forward strand.
GGCGCCTAACAAATAAACGATAATAATAATAATAATAATGCCCTGTGGACAGAACAATCATAGGGGTAGGTGTAGGAGCGGTTTGTTGCCAGTTACCACATGAGATTTACACTTTGACTTTGCATAAAGTACTGACACGGACTGCATGATGGGGAAAGAGCTCATGTATTCTGACTGTCTGAGGACAACCACATTCCCGCATACATAAATTAACTAATAATAACAATGGTAGGGAAAGTTTTGTGTATCCTGCCCGTCTGAGGACATCCGCATGCCCACTTACACCGACACTTAGCCATGGAGGCCACAGACCTGTTCTACCACTGTGTATCACTTCAACAAGTTTGTTCCCTCTTTAGAGCTGTTATATGATTCTTTATGTAGAATTTCACCCCCGACCAGTCCCGATCTTTGAGTATGGTTGGTTCAGCCATGAGGCACGCAACACAGTCTCATTTTCCGGGCACCCAGCATGACTGTATAAACCTCATTAGGTGTTTCTCCACCGCCTGGACGTCCTCTCTGTCCCAGAATTTCCTCTGCACTTCTTTGGAACTGGAAGCAAGTAGAGTGGTCCATTATGGCTCCGTAAAATACAGAGAAGGTAAAGTTCTTCTGCCTAGCAAAACTGTGTGCTACACCTACCTGTGGAAGCCATGGCTGGACACTGGTCCCGTGTTGCAAGGTCCATACACCGCCTCTATTCTGACGTGGAAGTGTCGACTAAACGCTTGGCCACTTGTCCCTCTGTCACGGGGTATTTGCTCATCATCCATCATGTCGCTCTGTTGCTGGACCAGTTCTGAAAACAAATAGATATGTAAATGACCGAGGTAAAAGTCAAAAGCATATATCAGATACCAGATTTTCCACTTACCGTCCGGATCAATGTGCATCTTGTCCAAATTCTTGCCTTTGAATTCGGCCAGTCTGCCGCTCTCGAGAGCCATTAACAGTTTGCTAATCTTGGCGAGTTGAACGGTACCTTCTGGGAGGCGGTAACACTTCCGGTGCACCCTGATGCCACGCCCAAGGTAGTCTGCCCACTGATCCAGTTCTGTGTCGTTTAGGTTGAGGACCTTCTAGCGAGTGACAATGTGCTTTTGAAGCTTCGTGGAAGACAGCGTGTGGGGGTGCTTGGCCCCGCACTCTCGGGCAAACAGTCGTATGCAATCAGAGCCTCTGAAGTGTGACAAGGCAGCTGGTCTGGCGAACATGTAGACATTCTTACTATCCACTCCACATGTGTCGCGCTTGTCTGAGAGAAGTTCCAGTGTAACTTTCATGGCTGGTGGCAGCAGGATGGGGACTGTTTTGCCTCGTTTCCCTCGGATTTCAATGCGAGTGAAGTTCCGGCAGAGCTTCCTCTCAACCTCGGAAAGTGCTAGGGACACATCTCCGTGGAGGTCCGAGGTATCTCTTGAGGAGAAGGTTGTCAGCAACATTTTTGAAACTTCCCCTTCACTTCTTCGATTGAACAAGATCAACTGTGCCAGGGTGACTTTTGCAAGTAGTGCCCAGTGGTTAACCGTAGGCTTGGTGGATTGTTCCTATTCGAAGATGTGCTAATTACATGCACCGTTCTTTCGAGTGCTTGGGGAATTTCAGGGCCCAGGCTACGTCACACATATGTACACACACACACACACTCACATTTATACACGTGTGCACACACACACATATATATATATAGACACATATATACATACACACACGCATACATATATATATATATATATATATATATATATATTATACATAATAAATGGCTGATTTCATGTTGTATGTGCTAATGTGGATGTTAGACTCTCTGAGGATCCATCAGTAAGATCCGTCCCCCATTGCATGGATGTAGAATGTGGCACTCGGCTCCTTACACCTCCACGTTACTTTCTGGTCAGCAAATATCCATCTCCAGCCTATAAGAGGAGCAGGACACAGACAGCAGACAGCGATGGAGTCACACAGTCTTCTGGATCCTCAGGGCATAGGGAAGAACGCCCAATTCTGGGTGTGCATCCGCCGCACACTGTTAATCCTCTTCTGGACATCATACGCTCTGATCGCTGTTGAAGTCGTTGTACTTGTTGTACGAGCGTATGAACCCCCACCCAGGGCAACATGGTATCAGCGATCAGTGCTCTGTTACAACACAGGACTGCGCCACGGAAATCAGACTGGTGATTTATCTAGAAATGTCTCTCCTCTGTGTCCTCCTTCTACGGTACTGACTCACACAGAAACAGAATCTGGAGCAGTCACTGCTAAAACGTGAAGCATCATATAGGTAACAGAAGAGGCAACATGACGCGTTTTGAGCCATAAGCGCTGGAAACGCGTTGGTCCTGCTGTCTAATCCTTGTGATGTCTCAGGTTGTACCATGAAGTTGGTCAGTCACTGCTGCTGATCCCTTTCTATGTGTGTCGGGATCGTCCGTCCTTCTCTTGCCCTAATGTCGCCACATTCCCTCAGTAACCGTCACAAGTGTCTTGTGTCTTACAGAGGTGAGACGAAGGATCCAGGAGGTGTCTATGTTGGGGTGCGGGGGCCTAATTCTCCCCCTGGAGGATGTGAAGAACCTGAATGTGAGGAGCCTGGTGTCTGAGGGACAGTGGAGCAGTGAGTTACCCATGTGTCACTGCTGACAATATAAACCTTTATATATATTATTAATAATATTACTAAGCTGTGACAAGTTACGCAGCGTTATACAGTTAATTCTCTATCACACCTGCACTAACCACTCAGTATGTTTTCTATAATCACATTGACCCCTCCCCAGTATTGTATCCCTGACCGGTGCTCCCACATTGCAGGTCTTCATATTATGCTGGAACTTCACATACTCAATGAGTATAACAGCAGCCAAATCAGGGAGCTAAAGGTAAGAATCTACTTCACAATACATGTTTAATTCTGTGCTATGTGAGATATATTCTGTGCTGCGTGTGGTACGTACTGTGCTCCGTGTGGTTCATTCTGTGCTGTGAGTGGTGTATTCTGTGCTGCGCGTGGTACATTCTGTGCTGCGCGTGGTACATTCTGTGCTGCGCGTGGTACATTCTGCTCTGCGCGTGGTATATTCTGCTCTACGTCTGGTACATTCTGTGCAGCCTGTGGTACATTCTGTGCTGCGTGTGGTATATACTGTACTATATATGTTATCTTTAGGGCTATTTCATGCCACATAACAAAAAGAAGTTGATGGCAGCTGTACTTTTTTTATAGTGTTTGCTCCCGTGGTGTTCCGTTTTGGAATGCTGCATGAACAAGATCTGTCAGAATGCTGGATCAATGAGTACAGACTTGTCTTACTGAGTCCTTACTCGTCTCTTGTCTCAATATTCCCAATTCATCTCATGTCTCAATGAGTCGTTACTAGTATTATTTCTTACTAGTACTATTACTTTACTAGTACTATTACCTTACTAGTACTATTACCTTACTAGTACTATCTTGTCTCAAATAACCCTTACTCTTCTCTTGTTTCAATCAGTTCATACTCTTCTCGTATCAATTAACTCTTAATTAGTTTCTTGTCTCAATGAGTCCTTATTTGTCTCTTGTCTCAATGAGTCCTTATTCGTTTCACTAGCAGCATGTGATACTCTTTCATTCAACTGAAACTTTATGTACATTTTGACTGTTTTATTGTATCTTGCTGTACAAGGCGCTTGTAGAGACACAATGGGGCAGAATCAATTCTTAAAATATCTGCAAGAGGTGCCTCCGGAACGGCTGCAAGACCCCTTGTGCGGATATTTTTTACCTCTGAGTCTTGTGTCTCATAGAGGTGTAAGCAAAAATGAGTGTTACTTTTTAACGTAACACCGGCAAAAATGTGCGTAGCAGGAGCATCGCAGACAAAAAAATCTGCCCCAATAGGTGACTGTATTATACTGATTATCTGATAGTAATGTCTATAGTCTAGGTAGTGTGATCCAGGATAACTGAGTGTATAGAGGAAGAGATATCACTGGGTGACAGTGACTGCTGTATAGGACACTTGTAGAAACATAGTGAACTCGCTTATACAGTGATTCCAAATCAGTAAAACAGTTTGCGGTGTTTAGGAAAATATCATTTATTTGTGACATCACCAACAGCTCTGTTATGTCTGAGACAATTCGAGACATTTTCCTTTAATCTGATTTGCACAGGACGCAGCCAAAAGTTGGATCAAGGACGGAGTATCTGGATTCCGCCTGTCTGGGGGGCAGAGAGAGGCTGTGATAATGGTGAGGGGACAGGAGGATTGTGTGACAAATATTAAAGGGAATAGGAATATTCCTGAGTTAGTAACAATTTGTTTGCTCAATCTATTTTTAAAATGTATCCCAAGGATTTAAAACAATTTCAGATATTGAACACATTTTAAAAGAATGTTACATTATATTTTTGATGTCTATTTTATTTTATTAGAAACTGTAACTAAATGAAAACAATGTTAATTCGGTGATTAACCTGTGATAAAAATAAATATAATTACTAGTATTAATAAAGAAGAATATATCACTGGTATCCAAAAATTTGCAATTAATAAAGGGAAAAGGCAACACTGATAAATAAATAAAATCACACAGCATAGATTGACACAATTATAAGTCGCTGGTAAATAAGCGTTTGTGGGTTTAGTAATTGTGTCAATCTGTGCTGTGACTCTAGATATACATGTTGATATTTATATGTCTTTTTTTTAAAGATGATATAAATTAATTAAGCTGGATGAATCTTGCAGATGATTGGTCCAGTGATTATGGTGAAAGTGTTTAATAATTCTTATAAGTGTTAATTAACTCTGCTGAATGAAATATGATTTACCATGAATAAAAATCACTTTGTATATAAAAGACCTGAAAAATACAAGGCGGCTTTCAGAGGAGTTTCTGGCTTGGAGACAAAATAATGGTTTTCTAGTACAGAGTGAAGTTTGCAGACCGGGATAGTTAACTCTCTATGAAGATTGGCAAAGTCCTGCAGCCGGAAGATTGTTTTACATATCTTTTTTTATATTTAGCGAGCGTTTTTTTTACATATAAGATGCAGCTATTTATCTTTTAAAAGTGGTAAATGGCATTAGTCGCCCAGCACGGTGGCTCAGTGGTTAGCACTTCTGCCTCACAGAACTGGGTTCATGAGTTCGATTCCCAACCATGAGTGAGTTCTCTGTACGGCGGTGCGGAATTAGTGGTGCTATATAAATAAATGGTGATGATGATGATGACTAGTTGTACATATAACTACTGGGCTGTCATTATATAAAGTTTCAGCTGCGGTATATTTAGGGGCTGAGGATCCCAGTTGTGGGCTCTCCGTGTGTTTGTTTTGGTTAAAATCAAGTGAGATGTTCAGACATTTTATACACCTTCTATCAGATGCATTGTTGGTAATGGGTATTTATTGAGTTGTAATTACAACATATACAAAACATTTTTACTTTATAATCTGCAGCACTTGTGCCGATTTTACACCTCTAATTCTATTTGTTTTTCCATTTGCCTCAGGTGTCGGATCTTCTCCATGAGGAACTGGAAAACGCTACCGACGAGGAAAGGTGACGGCCTAATATCACACAATGATGTCACTACACAATATACATGATAATAACACAGCTCTACACCTAGGATCATTCTGCTTCCCCATTGGCTGTGTGATGATACCGCCATCAATAAGACTTTCCTCCTTCACACCTGCCCCTTACGTCACTGGAACCTGAGGGATGTCCCTGAGAGGTCAGAGGTCATGCAGATCGCGTGGGAGGTGAGAGGTCGCTGTGCGGAGAAGAAGAGGGGACATTTTTGTACTCAGAGTGACGGACTCTTTCCTGTCTCTCTAGGTGTCACCCTGGGATGATTCTCTGGGAATACGGCAATTTATGGCAGTTACCCAGCCGGGAACTGTCATCTTGTCACTCAGCCAGGTGAGTCATGGTGTAGTCTGAGGGAGGGGCCCGCACTACTATCCGAGCGACGATGGATGGAAGGGCCCATAAAACACTATATAGTCATGGCCAAATGTTCTGAGAATAAGTATTGGTTTTCACACAGTTTGCTGCTTCACTGTTTTTAGACCTTTTTGTCAGATGTGTCTATGGTATAATGAAGTAACATTACAAGCATTTCATAAGTGACAAAGGTTTTTATTGACAATTACATTAAGTTTATGCAAGGAGACAATATTTGCAGTGTTGACCCTTCTTTTTGAAGACCTCTGCACTTCACCCTGGCAGCTGTCAATCAACTTCTGGGCCACATACTGACTGATGGCCGCCCATTCTTACCTAATCAATGCTTGGAGTTTGTCAGAATTTGTGGGTTTTTGTTTGTCCACCCAACTCTTGAGGACTGACCACAAGTTCTCAATGGGATTAAGGTCTGGGGAGTTTCCTGGCCATGGACCCAAAATTTCCATGTTTTGATCCCCCGAGCCACTTAGTTATCACATTTGCCTTATGGCAAGGTGTCCATCATGCTGAAATAAGCATTGTTCATCACCAAACTGTTCTTGGATGGTTGGGAGTGTCAGGCGCCGTCCTGCATCTGCCTCCATGCGATGCCGGCGTCCCATTGCTAAGGTACGCTATTATCCGTTCTATTCGCATGCCGAGTTTGGCAACCGTTGCATAGCAACTTGACGCTGTTCCTGTTTACCATCCGTAAGCACCCACAAGGCACAACGGTCCGTCGCCCTGCGAAAAGTCAGCGATTGGTTGCGGTTTTCCCAACGATTGTGGCAGCACCTGTCAGGGATCTCTTTCCTCTATTTAAGGAGCTCACTGACGCCATTTGCTTGCCAGAGTATTTGGTCTTCAGCCTTGCTCCAGCGTTTGTTCATTTATTATTAACTATTTGGATTCTGACCCCGGCTTGTTCCTAACTTCTCCTTTGGTTCCTGATTTTGGCTTAGAGTGATTCTCGGTACTGACCCGCTTCCTGACCATTCTCCTGCTCCTGATTTGGCTATATCCGTTCCTCTGGTTCTGACCCGGCTTGCTGACTATTCTTCCATCCTGCATGCTGGTGGGCTGTCACCGCTGCCTCAATTGTTACCTCTCCAGCTGATACTGAGGGCCGCGACCTGCACGTCCCTTGCAGCGAAATCCATACTTGCGGGGGTCCCTGGTGAAAACTAGGGGCGTGTTAGACTCTGCGCCTCAGTACTCAGTAGCGGCAACTGCTGGCAGGTATCACCAACTCCATATTCGTGATTGTGACAGGGAGAAGTTGCTCTTGGAGGATGTTTTGGTACCATTCTTTATTCATTGCTGTGTTTTTATGCAAAATTGTGAGTGAGCCCACTCCCTTGGCTGAGAAGCACCTCACACATGAATGGTCTCAGGATGCTTTACTGCTGGCATGACACAAGACTGATTGTAGCGCTCACCTTTCCTTATCCGGACAAGCGTTTTTCAGATGCCCCAAACAATCTGAAAGGGCATTCATCAGAGAAAATGACTTTACCCCAGTCCTCAGCAGTCCAATCCCTGTACCTTTTGCAGAATATCAGTCTGTCCCTGATGTTTTTCCTGGAGAGAAGTGGCTTCTTTTCTGGCCTTCTTGACACCAGGCCATCCTCCAAAAGTCTTCGCCTCACTGTGCATGTAGATGCACTCACACCTGCCTGCTGCCATTCCTGAGCAAGTTCTGCACTGGTGGTGCCCCGATCCCGCAACTGAATCAACTTTAGGAGACGTCCTGGTGGCTGCTGGATGTTCTTGGGCGCCCTGAAGCCTTCTTCATGACTATTGAACATCTTTCCTTGAAGTTCTTGATGATCTGATAAATGGTTGATTTAGGTGCAATCTTACTAGCAACAATATCCTTGCCTCTGAAGCCCTTTTTGTGCAAAGCAATGATGACAGCACGTATTTCCTTGTAGGTAACCATGGTTAACAGAGGAAGAACAGTGATTTCAAGCACCACCCTCCTTTTAAAGCTTCCAGTCTGTTATTCTAACTCAATCCGCATGACAGAGTGATCTCCAGCCTTGTCCTCGTTAACACTCTCACCTGTGTTAACGAGAGAATCACTGACCTGATGTTAGCTGATCCTTTTGTGGCAGGGCTGAAATGCAGTGGAAATGTTGTTTTTGGGATAAAGTTCATTGTCATGGCAAATTGTCATCATAAAAACTGAGGCAGCAGACAGTGAAAAATAATATTTGTGTCATTCTCAAAACTTTTGGCCATGACTGTATAATGTCCTAATGTCCCCATGATACCCCCATACTGAATACTGGCTACCTCTTACCTGTGAAGCTGCTACATGTCTATGATATGCTGGTAGTGTAGAAATACCCAGAATATCACAATCAAACGCCACATTCAGAGTCTGAGGAGCAGGAGATGCCACCTGGGGCGCCCACAGAAGTCACACTAGCCAGGCTTGTACACCCGAAAAATGACTGACAGATGTCACCTTCTTATTGATGGGGTCATTATCAAGTAATTTGCCAAAATTTGGGGCACAATGCAATATCAGGCCCCTTACCCCAAATACCGCAACATGTGTGTCCGTAGAACAGAAGATTGCATTATACACAGCACCCAGGAAATAGAGTCCTTCTGATACAACTTATATACACCCCGCTTTATATATATATATATACCCTGCTTTATATATACCCTGCTTTATATATACCCCGCTTTATATATATACCCTGCTTTATATATACCCCGCTTTATATATATATATATATACCCTGCTTTATATATACCCCACTTTATATACACCCCGCTTTATATATATACCCTGCTTTATATATACCCCACTTTATATATACCCCACTTTATGTATACCCCGCTTTATATATATATATATATATATATATATATATATATATATATATATACCCCGCTTTATATATACCCCGCTTTATATATACCCTGCTTTATATATACCCCGCTTTATATATACCCCACTTTATATATATATATATATATATATATATACCCCCGCTTTATATATACCCCCACTTTATATATACCCCCGCTTTATATATATATATAGTATATATATATATATATATATATACACCCTGCTTTATATATACCCCGCTTTATATATATATATATATATATATATATATATATATATACCCTGCTTTATATATACCCTGCTTTATATATACCCCGCTTTATATATATACCCTGCTTTATATATACCCCCGCTTTATGTATACCCCCGCTTTATATATATATATATATATATATATATATATATATATATATATATATATATATATACCCCTTATATATACCCCGCTTTATATATACCCTGCTTTATATATACCCCTGCTTTATATACACCCCCGCTTTATGTATACCCCCGCTTTATATATATATATATACCCTGCTTTATATATACCCCACTTTATGTATACCCCCGCTTTATATATATATATATATACCCCCGCTTTATATATACCCTGCTTTATATATACCCTGCTTTATATATACCCCGCTTTATATATACCCTGCTATATATATATATACTCACAGTAAGTCTTTCCCAGCATTAATAATATGACCCCAGCGTGAGCACCACCAGAGCTAACACTTATACCCCTCTGCTCTCCGGAGGGGACCAGGATCCCAGATCAGTATAATGATAAATAGACTAATTTATATTTCTTCCCATTTGTGATATTAAACATTAAACAAAATGATAATGTTTACTTTTGTTATAAGAAAAGTTTCATTGATGCTCATAGATCAGGGTTTCCTCGGGACCCCCCTAACAGGGCAGGTTTCCAGGTGACCAGTGAAATAATTATACCTCCTGTAGATCTGTTACAATGTGTCAGTCAGTAATGGATACACCTGTGCTCCAGCAAGGATATGTGGAAAACATGCCCTGTTAGGGGCGGTATATCTCCCAAATAGACACCTCCGTTCTGCACAAGATCTACGTCTCTCTTCCACTCTAATCACTTCCTCCCATTCCCGGTTACAGGACTTTTTCTGTGCTGCACCCACTTTGTGGAATTCCCTCCCACGCACAGTAAGACTATCCTCTAGTTTTCAAACCTTCAAGTGTTCTCTGAAAACCCACCTCTTCAGACAAGCTTATAATATTCCTCAACCAGCATCTGAACCTCCCTAGGTTACCTTATTACCACCCTCTATACAGCTAACACAAGACAACAACCCTCTGACAAACTTTACTATGTGACTGATCATACAGCCAACACAATACTTTGTAACCTTTACATTCTAGCTGGACAAATATTCAATAATGATGTAGCACTTACCCTTCATCATCATCATCATCATTTATTTATATAGCGCCACTAATTCCGCAGCGCTGTACAGAGAACTCACTCACATCAGTCCCTGCCCCATAGCAGCTTTCAATCTAAATTCCCTAACACACACACACAGAGACTAGGGTCAATTTGATAACAGCCAATTAACCTACCAGTATGTTTTTGGAGTGGGGGAAGAAACCGGAGCACCCAGAGGATACCCAAGTAAACACAGGGAGAACATACAAACTCCACACAGATAAGGCCATGGTCGGGTATCAAACTCATGACCCCAGTGCTGTGAGGCAGACGTGCTAACCACTGAGCCACCATGCTGCCCTTGTGCATCTAACCATTGTCCTATAGATTGTAAACCTGTGAGCAGGGTTCTCTTACCTCTCTGTCTGTGTGTATTACCCAGTATTGTTTTATTACTGTTTGTAATGATACTGACGACCCCGACACGGATTAAGGCGACTTGAGGATTCCGAAGAAGGACTACCCCGACCTGAAAAAAAAGACTACTTATCAAGATCCAGGTGACTTCATGTGACGACGCGATCTCTTGCTGACTGTGGAAATTGGCATCATGTGAAACCGTGACTCCTCTTAAAGCGGTGATGGACGGACTCAGCTGTCATTCATGTAATGCAAGTATTAGTTTAGTGGTTAGGGGTTAGGGTTAACCTTACCTTTACAAGCCGGACCCAGCTTTTAAAGGTAAGGTTAACCATAACCCTAACTCCTAACCCTAATACTCCTAACTCTAACCCCTAAAATAATACTTGTATTACACGAATGACAGTCGGGTCCGTCCATCGCCGCTTTAAGAGGAGTTGCGGTTTCACAGGACGTCATTTTCCGCAGTTGGCAAGAGATCGCGTCGTCACATGAAGTCCTTCTTGGGAATCCTCATGTCACCTTAGTCCCGGTCGGGGTCGTCAGTGTCGTTAATAGGTACTAGACCTGTTAGGGGGCCCTGAGATAGATAATAATATAATATAGATATTACATGTTACTGCTGTACATGCCATTCAAGTGCCCCCAGATGATCTTACATACAACACAGGGATCTTGTTAATGAGCCAAGGAAAATGTAAAGATATCTGTATCTGGGAATTACCAGTTCATATTCTCTCTCCCTACAGTCACAGCCTCCCCCGCCCTGGCTCCACCCTTTACTTTTGCTGCGTTTCCAGAACCCCGCCCTCTACGCCGGTCAGCTTCAGGACCTATCTGATAACTCCTCCTACAGCGTCTTATGCCACTGGCGTTGTTCCTCCCTTCTAGTCATAATTAGTCATTGCAATCAGCAACAAACCATCTCTCTGCACATCCCTCACTACGCTCCGAAAGCGCAACTACTACTCTCAACTGGCGGGCAGAGGGGGAAAGGTCAGGCGATACAAGACGCTGTGCTTCTGCCGCCAGGAACAGCGCAGCTTCTACGCCTCACACCTGAAGAATTGTAGATAATAAAGTTATTTGTTATAAACTCTCATCTACGTGTCTCACTGTGTACTGCACCCAACAAGCTCCCATAAGACCCCCATGTGTAGGGACACTTCTGTGTATTAGATGAAACGTTTCCATCTATTTCCTGGTCTCATGTACCCTGTTTCTAGTCTACATCTACTGCAGACTCTTAATTATATATTACACAGCACTGTACAGAGAACATTTCATTATTTCTGTCAATCCCTGTCCCAGGGAGCTTACAATCTATATTCCCTACCACACAGACACTCACGGGTTAATTTCGACACAAGTCATTTAACCGACCAGTATGTGTTCAGACTGTGGGAGGAGACCAGAGAACCTGCAGGAAACCCACAGAGACGGGGAGAACATACAAACTACACGCAGATAGGGCCAATCATGCTAGGGGATTATACCGCATAAAGGTTCTGTATGAGTACCTATAGATTACACACAGACACATATAGACCCTGTATAATCACACACAGATACATATAGACCCTGTATAATCACACACAGATATATATATATATATATATATATATATATATACCCTGTATAATCACACACAGATACATATAGACCCTGTATAATCATCATCATCATCACCATCACCATTTATTTATATAGCACCACTGATTCCGCAGCGCTGTACAGAGAACTCACTCACATCAGTCCCTGCCCCATTGGAGCTTACAGTCTAAATTCCCTAACATACACACAGAGAGAGAGAGAGAGAGAGAGAGAGACCAAGGTCAATTTTGATAGCAGCCAATTAACCTACCAGTATGTTTTTGGAGTGTGGGAGGAAACCGGAGCACCCGGAGGAAACCCACGCAAACACAGGGAGAACATACAAACTCCTCACAGAGAAGGCCATGGTCGGGAATTGAACTCATGACCACAGCGCTGTGAGGCAGAAGTGCTAACCACACATACATACATATAGACCCTGTATAATCACACACTTATAGATCACACACAGATACATATAGACCCTGTATAATCACACAGAGATACATATAGACCCTGTATAATCACACACTTATAGATCACACACACAGATACATATAGACCCTGTATAATACACAGAGATACATATAGACCCTGTATAATCACACACTTATAGATCACACACAGATACATATAGACCCTGTATAATCACACAGAGATACATATAGACCCTGTATAATCACACACTTATAGATCACACACAGATACATATAGACCCTGTATAATCACACAGAGATACATATAGACCCTGTATAACCACACATACATACATATAGACCCTGTATAATCACACACTTATAGATCACACACAGATACATATAGACCCTGTATAATCACACAGAGATACATATAGACCCTGTATAATCACACACTTATAGATCACACACAGATACATATAGACCCTGTATAATCACACAGAGATACATATAGACCCTGTATAACCACACATACATACATATAGACCCTGTATAATCACACACTTATAGATCACACAGAGATACATATAGACCCTGTATAATCACACAGAGATACATATAGACCCTGTATAATCACACAGAGATACATATAGACCCTGTATAATCACACACTTATAGATCACACACAGAGATACATATAGACCCTGTATAATCACACAGAGATACATATAGACCCTGTATAATCACACAGAGATACATATAGACCCTGTATAATCACACACTTATAGATCACACACAGAGATACATATAGACCCTGTATAATCACACACAGATACATATAGACCCTGTATAATCACACACTTATAGATCACACACAGAGATACATATAGACCCTGTATAATCACACACTTATAGATCACACACAGATGTATAATCACACAATGTAAACTGTACTGCTCTTTGCCCCTGTGTTCACTAGCCACGTCCTGCCATCCCCCCTCCAAATATTGTACATTCCCCCCTGGGGGCAATATATACAGGCTGTGGGGGAGGGTCCCAGCGCTGCTCACTGAGGTGACATCACCCTGCAAGGTGCGTTGCCGGTTTAAGATGGGCTGTGGCTTGTGGCCGCTTTAAGAGAAGGCAGAACCCACAGCAGAGGAAGTGATAGCTTGTATCACAGAGGAAAGAGAGAGACTGATTCTAAGAGAGAGAGAGACAGCCTGGTGCTGAGAGAGACTGATCCTAGCAGAGAGACAGCCTGGTGCTGAGAGAGAGACAGAGGGTGGCCCTGAGTGAGGGGTATATTGGGCACTGTTTGGGGTGTCCCTGCCTTGCTCTGCTATGCACAGATAGCTGAGGGGTGCAGAGGGAACGTCAGGGTGGAGATTGAGGGGGCGGGGGACAGTAGAGGTGGAAGTTGAGAGAGGTAAGGGGACACATTCCTACCTGCAGGGGGCAGTATCAGACACACAGCATGAGGTGAGTTTGTCATGTAGTAGTGTGTTGTGTCATGTTGTGTCATGTATGATCTGATCCATGGTCCTGTGTCTGCTGTGCAATGACTGTACATAGCTGCCATGTGTCACATTGTATTACTATCCTATGTTTATTATTATTATAATTCTCAGTGTTTGTCATTGTGCTGTTTATGCGGTTATATTGTTACTTTCTTATTATTATACTGTATGATATAGTTTTAGTGTATTTCTTATGACCTTTGTGTTACTTGTAAACTTATCAGATGTTCGCTAAACACCTTAGTGTCTGCCCATGTTCTGAGCTCTGCAATGTGATATATAAGTGTTCTCTACTAGTTGTTAATACAAGAACTATATGGACATTAGCCGGATACTGTTAGATCATCACTATTTAATATTCAGGGGTCACTGTATAATACTTGTTTTGAATGGGGTATAATTCCAGCCCTTTGGTGCCCCCAACCTTCAGAAATATTGTTTTATTGCTGTGTAAAAAGACAGAATATCAGTGAAATGTTATTAGTCTCATAAGTCTCCTAGTTTCAACGGACAGTTGTACCCATACATCTCCTGCATAAAAATGATCCCAATTCATATTAATATGATATATAATATAATATGATAGTATTCATGTCATCAACACATTTTTTAACTGTTATATTTAAACCTTTTTAAAATTTGCGCATTGTAGTCAAATATTATCAAGATGTCAGCACATTTCCTTTCCCTTATTTCTATCTTTTTATTTAGATGTTCCTGTGTGTTCCTCTTTAAATACAAACAAAAAATTTACAAAACAATTGTTCTAATTTAAATGATAATAATGTTTGACTTACAAAACAGTGTAAACTACACCATGACCAGCTGAAGTCACAGGAACATCTCTACTAGACAGCTAGACTGAGAGACTGTGACAGTCACAGCTCTCTACTAGACAGCTAGACTGAGAGACTGTGACAGTGACAGCTCTCTACTAGACAGCTAGACTGAGAGACTGTGACAGTCACACATACGACTCTCTACTAGACAGCTAGACTGAGAGACTGTGACAGTCACACATACAGCTCTCTACTAGACAGCTAGACTGAGAGACTGTGACAGTCACAGCTCTCTACTAGACAGCTAGACTGAGAGACTGTGACAGTCACAGCTCTCTACTAGACAGCTAGACTGAGAGACTCTGACAGTCACACATACAGCTCTCTACTAGACAGCTAGACTGAGAGACTGTGACAGTCACAGCTCTCTACTAGACAGCTAGACTGAGAGACTGTGACAGTCACACATACAGCTCTCTACTAGACAGCTAGACTGAGAGACTCTGACAGTCACACATACAGCTCTCTACTAGACAGCTAGACTGAGAGACACTGACAGTCACACATACAGCTCTCTACTAGACAGCTAGACTGAGAGACTCTGACAGTCACACATACAGCTCTCTACTAGACAGCTAGACTGAGAGACTGTGACAGTCACACATACAGCTCTCTACTAGACAGCTAGACTGAGAGACTGTGACAGTCACACATACAGCTCTCTACCAGACAGCTAGACTGAGAGACTGTGACAGTCACACATACAGCTCTCTACTAGACAGCTAGACTGAGAGACTGTGACAGTCACACATACAGCTCTCTACTAGACAGCTAGACTGAGAGACTGTGACAGTCACACATACAGCTCTCTACTAGACAGCTAGACTGAGAGACTGTGACAGTCACACATACAGCTCTCTACCAGACAGCTAGACTGAGAGACTCTGACAGTCACACATACAGCTCTCTACTAGACAGCTAGACTGAGAGACTGTGACAGTCACACATACAGCTCTCTACCAGACAGCTAGACTGAGAGACTGTGACAGTCACACATACAGCTCTCTACTAGACAGCTAGACTGAGAGACTGTGACAGTCACACATACAGCTCTCTACTAGACAGCTAGACTGAGAGACTGTGACAGTCACAGCTCTCTACTAGACAGCTAGACTGAGAGACTGTGACAGTCACACATACAGCTCTCTACTAGACAGCTAGACTGAGAGACTGTGACAGTCACACATACAGCTCTCTACCAGACAGCTAGACTGAGAGACTGTGACAGTCACAGCTCTCTACTAGACAGCTAGACTGAGAGACTGTGACAGTCACAGCTCTCTACTAGACAGCTAGACTGAGAGACTGTGACAGTCACACATACAGCTCTCTACTAGACAGCTAGACTGAGAGACTGTGACAGTCACAGCTCTCTACCAGACAGCTAGACTGAGAGACTGTGACAGTCACACATACAGCTCTCTACTAGACAGCTAGACTGAGAGACTGTGACAGTCACACATACAGCTCTCTACTAGACAGCTAGACTGAGAGACTGTGACAGTCACAGCTCTCTACCAGACAGCTAGACTGAGAGACTGTGACAGTCACAGCTCTCTACTAGACAGCTAGACTGAGAGACTGTGACAGTCACAGCTCTCTACTAGACAGCTAGACTGAGAGACTGTGACAGTCACAGCTCTCTACTAGACAGCTAGACTGAGAGACTGTGACAGTCACACATACAGCTCTCTACTAGACAGCTAGACTGTGACAGTCACATATTCAGCTCTCTAATAGACACCTACACAGACACAGTGACAGTCACAGCTCTCTAACAGACAGCTAGACTGAGAGACTGTGACAGTCACACATACAGCTCTCTACTAGACAGCTAGACTGAGAGACTGTGACAGTCACACATACAGCTCTCTACTAGACAGCTAGACTGAGAGACTGTGACAGTCACAGCTCTCTACTAGACAGCTAGACTGAGAGACTGTGACAGTCACACATACAGCTCTCTACCAGACAGCTAGACTGAGAGACTGTGACAGTCACACATACAGCTCTCTACTAGACAGCTAGACTGAGAGACTGTGACAGTCACACATACAGCTCTCTACTAGACAGCTAGACTGAGAGACTGTGACAGTCACACATACAGCTCTCTACTAGACAGCTAGACTGAGAGACTGTGACAGTCACACATACAGCTCTCTACCAGACAGCTAGACTGAGAGACTGTGACAGTCACACATACAGCTCTCTACTAGACAGCTAGACTGAGAGACTGCGACAGTCACACATACAGCTCTCTACTAGACAGCTAGACTGAGAGACTGTGACAGTCACAGCTCTCTACTAGACAGCTAGACTGAGAGACTGTGACAGTCACACATACAGCTCTCTACTAGACAGCTAGACTGAGAGACTGTGACAGTCACACATACAGCTCTCTACCAGACAGCTAGACTGAGAGACTGTGACAGTCACAGCTCTCTACTAGACAGCTAGACTGAGAGACTGTGACAGTCACACATACAGCTCTCTACCAGACAGCTAGACTGAGAGACTGTGACAGTCACACATACAGCTCTCTACTAGACAGCTAGACTGAGAGACTGTGACAGTCACACATACAGCTCTCTACTAGACAGCTAGACTGAGAGACTGTGACAGTCACACATACAGCTCTCTACCAGACAGCTAGACTGAGAGACTGTGACAGTCACAGCTCTCTACTAGACAGCTAGACTGAGAGACTGTGACAGTCACACATACAGCTCTCTACCAGACAGCTAGACTGAGAGACTGTGACAGTCACACATACAGCTCTCTACTAGACAGCTAGACTGAGAGACTGTGACAGTCACACATACAGCTCTCTACTAGACAGCTAGACTGAGAGACTGTGACAGTCACACATACAGCTCTCTACCAGACAGCTAGACTGAGAGACTGTGACAGTCACACATACAGCTCTCTACTAGACAGCTAGACTGAGAGACTGTGACAGTCACACATACAGCTCTCTACTAGACAGCTAGACTGAGAGACTGTGACAGTCACAGCTCTCTACTAGACAGCTAGACTGAGAGACTGTGACAGTCACAGCTCTCTACTAGACAGCTAGACTGAGAGACTGTGACAGTCACACATACAGCTCTCTACTAGACAGCTAGACTGAGAGACTGTGACAGTCACAGCTCTCTACCAGACAGCTAGACTGAGAGACTGTGACAGTCACACATACAGCTCTCTACCAGACAGCTAGACTGAGAGACTGTGACAGTCACACATACAGCTCTCTACTAGACAGCTAGACTGAGAGACTGTGACAGTCACACATACAGCTCTCTACCAGACAGCTAGACTGAGAGACTGTGACAGTCACACATACAGCTCTCTACTAGACAGCTAGACTGAGAGACTGTGACAGTCACACATACAGCTCTCTACCAGACAGCTAGACTGAGAGACTGTGACAGTCACACATACAGCTCTCTACCAGACAACTAGACTGTGACAGTCACATATTCAGCTCTCTAATAGACACCTAGACAGACACAGTGACAGTCACAGCTCTCTAACAGACACCTAGATAGATACAGTGACAGTCACAGCTCTCTAACAGACACCTAGACAGACACAGTGACAGTCACAGCTCTCTAATAGACACCTAGACAGACACAGTGACAGTTACATACAGCGGTCTAACAGACACCTAGATGGATACAGTGATGACGTACTGGCTACCAGAATCTCTCTCCCCACATCTCTCTCTCTCCTCTGTATCTCTCCCTCTCCCTCAGTTATTGTCACTTGTGGTATCTCCCGTCTGTTTCATGCAGCCTTATATGGACAAAACCACAACCAGAGGCAGGGGGAGGAAGGGTGACATAGCAGAGGGAAAACTAAGTTTTTGTTTTGTGCTTTTGACATTGTGACTCATGTTTGTCATTATATAGACAACCTAACAGTTACATGTCTGATAGGTCTCATTAAACACTCTGAGGTGAACGGACACTTATTCCCTTCTTCATAGCAGTTACTATGATGTGCACATTAACCTCATGATTCCTCAATATTTCTAGATGGTTTGTTATTTCCTGGTCTTCACTCATGAAGGTTCAGTCTGGTCCATCGTTATAATAAAATGTCCCAACTATAGAATGACCTTTAACCTCAAGCCACACATGATCATATATATAGTCTTGTACTTTATAGGAGAATAGGTTTATGTAAAAGTGTGTACATCATTGGACATACGCACTGAAAATATGACCTCCGTAATACAGGACAGGAGGTGTCCAGTGCTGGATGACGTTCCTCTGTATTACAGGAGGTGTCCAGCGTTGGATGACGTTCCTCTGTATTACAGGAGGTGTCCAGCGTTGGATGACGTTCCTCCGTAATACAGGACAGGAGGTGTCCAGTGCTGGATGACGTTCCTCTGTATTACAGGAGGTGTCCAGCGTTGGATGACGTTCCTCTGTATTACAGGAGGTGTCCAGCGCTGGATGTCGTTCCTCCGTAATACAGGACAGGAGGTGTCCAGCGCTGGATGACGTTCCTCCGTAATACAGGACAGGAGGCGTCCAGCGCTGGATGACGTTCCTCTGTATTACAGGAGGCGTCCAGCATTGGATGACGTTCCTCTGTATTACAGGAGGTGTCCGGCGTTGGATGACGTTCCTCTGTATTACAGGAGGTGTCCAGCGTTGGATGACGTTCCTCCGTAATACAGGACAGGAGGTGTCCAGCGCTGGATGACGTTCCTCCGTAATACAGGACAGGAGGCGTCCAGCGCTGGATGACGTTCCTCTGTATTACAGGAGGCGTCCAGCATTGGATGACGTTCCTCTGTATTACAGGAGGTGTCCGGCGTTGGATGACGTTCCTCTGTATTACAGGAGGTGTCCAGCGCTGGATGACGTTCCTCTGTAATACAGGACAGGAGGTGTCCAGCGCTGGATGACGTTCCTCTGTATTACAGGACAGGAAGTGTCCAGCGCTGGATGACGTTCCTCTGTATTACAGGAGGTGTCCAGTGCTGGATGACGTTCCTCCATAATACAGGAGGTGTCCGGCGTTGGATGACGTTCCTCTGTATTACAGGAGGTGTCCAGCGCTGGATGACGTTCCTCTGTGATACAGGACAGGAAGTGTCCAGCGTTGGATGACGTTCCTCTGTAATACAGGAGGTGTCCAGCGCTGGATGACGTTCCTCTGTATTACAGGACAGGAAGTGTCCAGCGCTGGATGACGTTCCTCTGTATTACAGGAGGCGTCCAGCGCTGGATGACGTTCCTCTGTATTACAGGAGGCGTCCAGCATTGGATGACGTTCCTCTGTATTACAGGAGGTGTCCAGCGCTGGATGACGTTCCTCTGTAATACAGGACAGGAGGTGTCCAGCGTTGGATGACGTTCCTCCATAATACAGGAGGTGTCCGGCGTTGGATGACGTTCCTCCATAATACAGGAGGTGTCCGGCGTTGGATGACGTTCCTCTGTATTACAGGAGGTGTCCAGCGCTGGATGACGTTCCTCTGTGATACAGGACAGGAAGTGTCCAGCGTTGGATGACGTTCCTCTGTAATACAGGAGGTGTCCAGCGCTGGATGACGTTCCTCTGTATTACAGGAGGTGTCCAGCGCTAGACATTCTTGGTGACCTGTATATTGGATAACCATTCATCTGTGATATCAACAAGTGGGGAATCTGGTATTAAGGGGGGGAGCTTTGCAATTTGTACAGCATGGATGTAACCAAGACCTCAGATTAAGACCCAAAAGTCTGCAGGAATATATGTTAAGAAAACACTTGATTTACTGTTTTTATTATGACCTTCCGCATATCCCAGTTGTGTATTATACACTTTGACAGTGTTTCTCTGCTTGGCTTGGCGTTTGAGGCTCCTATAGACAGTTGTGTAGTGAATGTGACACCTGATTGGACGAGAGCTGTACTTATTAGATTGCACATAGAGTAAGGTCCTCCCAGCTGCACAGGAGGGGTTTAATAAAGGTTATAGTGAAGTGAAGGTGGGGTTATATAAACCCTATGTATTCATTCTATGCACGTGTGTGTCCTAACCTCGCCCTGTTCTCCATGTTATGTAGTGAAACACCGGTTATCACGGCCAGAGCCACTGTTATGGTCTATGATGATTCCAGCAAAAAATGGATCAATGCAGGGACGGGTGCTGCCGGATTCAGCCGAGTCCAGATCTTCTACAATGCCGTGACGCAGGGCTACCGCGTTGTAGGGAGGAAACTGCAGGACCAGCAGGTACGTTCCGGGTGTATACTATATGTAATAACACAACTATAGTATGTGACACATTGTGTAATATGATATAGTCTCCCGCAATGACTCTGGCTCCTTACTCCTCCTGTCCAGACTCTCGCACTACAGTGTATAGTGAAAGTAGCCACCAGACACATTGTCCATCTGGATGATTACACATCCTCTGTATTATGTTAGCGCTATAGATATGAAGGTAAAGAACATCTCTTCTTGTCTCATATTTCCCAACACGTCCCCTCCCTCGTACACAAGATCTGCGTCTCTCATCCACTCATCGCCTGCTCCCCGTTCCCGGTTACAGGACCGTTCTCAGACTGCACCCACTCTGTGGGATTCCCTCCCTCGTACACAAGATCTGCGTCTCTCATCCACTCATCACCTGCTCCCGGTTACAGGACCGTTCTCAGACTGCACCCACTCTGTGGGATTCCCTCCCTCGTACACAAGATCTGCGTCTCTCATCCACTCATCACCTGCTCCCGGTTACAGGACCGTTCTCAGACTGCACCCGTTCTGTGGGATTCCCTCCCTCGTACACAAGATCTGCGTCTCTCATCCACTCATCACCTGCTCCCGGTTACAGGACCGTTCTCAGACTGGACCCACTCTGTGGGATTCCCTCCCTCGTACACAAGATCTGCGTCTCTCATCCACTCATCACCTGCTCCCGGTTACAGGACCGTTCTCAGACTGCACCCACTCTGTGGGATTCCCTCCCTCGTACACAAGATCTGCGTCTCTCATCCACTCATCACCTGCTCCCGGTTACAGGACCGTTCTCAGACTGCACCCGTTCTCTGGGATTCCCTCCCTCGTACACAAGATCTGCGTCTCTCATCCACTCATCACCTGCTCCCGGTTACAGGAACGTCCTCAGACTGCACCCGCTCTGTGGGATTCCCTCCCTCGTGCAACAAGACGTACCCCAGCTACAAACCATCCAGCGTTTCCTGACATCTCATCTCTCCACCGAGCTTATCAAAATCCCAAAATAACCTCTTATCCACCCTAAGCTACGCTCATTCTATAATCAAACATCCCCCTGACCAATGTCGCTGTATGACTGGATGATACATCCACTTAGCACTTATACCCGTTACTATCTGGCTGATGTGCAAATGAGCAATATATGGCACGTAACCCTCATCTATCAGACTCTTACAGCCCTATAGATTGTAAGTAGCAGCTTCTTACTACTTCAACTGTCTGTTCATACCCAGTCTTGTATTACTGCTTGTTCCTGATCTGTAGAGCTCTGTGAGGTGTAATCTATAACTAGATGTGAATACTATAACACAATGTACCAAACATTAACCCTGTTAGTCTGGGCATTATGGGAGATATCTTCCCCAAACAGCTGGACAAGGCGGTGTTGGCCGTTCCTGCAATTTGTGTATTTATGGAGAATTACTCCGGTCGGTGCTGGAACCTGTCCGTCATTGGCAGTAATATGAACATTGGGTTCTCCTGAGCTGTAAATGGGTCGGTATAATACAAGTTGGAAGCTCTGCAGCTTATGACTATCCTGAACCTTTCATTATTAATATGGCGACATAGTCTGTAGCGCTGTACACACAGGGTTTAGTAATTGGGGGGCTCAGCCTCAATCTGCTGCTCTGGGGAGGTTTATGCGCAGTTGATTGTAGCTCAGACATTTTTGGGACAAGAATATAAGAAATCTGCCACATAGGTGTTAATAAGCCCAACGTCCGACAGACGCTGACTCTTACTCTATAGAACGTATCAGGAAATACGTGTAAAGGTCACAGAAGCCCATCGCAGATTGTGAGGCTTCTATTAGCTGCAGAAAACAGACAAATCATTACTCCGCCTTATATGGGAATTCTAACCCCAAAATATTTATTTTTATGTTGAATGAAGGTTTAGGGCTGATTTTTAAGTTACATAAACTTTATTCTTACATTTTCCATCATTTTGTAAGGTCCTGATTTTGAGACAATTAAAGATCTCACCAATCTAACTGTCTTCCTGAATGGATCCCTGTCTCTCCTCTCTGTCATCCTGAATGGATCCCTGTCTCTCCTCTCTGTCATCCTGAATGGATCCCTGTCTCTCCTCTCTGTCATCCTGAATGGATCCCTGTCTCTCCTCTCTGACTGTCATCCTGAATGGATCCCTGTCTCTCCTCTCTGACTGTCATCCTGAATGGATCCCTCTCTCTCCTCTCTGTCATCCTGAATGGATCCCTCTCTCTCCTCTCTGTCATCCTGAATGGATCCCTCTCTCTCCTTTCTGACTGTCTTCCTGAATGGATTCCTCTCTCTCCTCTCTGTCATCCTGAATGGATCCCTCTCTCTCCTTTCTGACTGTCTTCCTGAATGGATCCCTCTCTCTCCTTTCTGACTGTCATCCTGAATGGATCCCTGTCGCTCCTCTCTGACTGTCTTCCTGAATGGATTCCTCTCTCTCCTCTCTGACTGTCTTCCTGAATGGATTCCTCTCTCTCCTCTCTGTCATCCTGAATGGATCCCTCTCTCTCCTTTCTGACTGTCTTCCTGAATGGATCCCTCTCTCTCCTTTCTGACTGTCTTCCTGAATGGATCCCTGTCGCTCCTCTCTGACTGTCATCCTGAATGGATCCCTGTCTCTCCTCTCTGACTGTCTTCCTGAATGGATTCCTCTCTCTCCTCTCTGACTGTCTTCCTGAATGGATCCCTCTCTCTCCTCTCTGTCATCCTGAATGGATCCCCCTCTCTCCTTTCTGACTGTCTTCCTGAATGGATCCCTGTCGCTCCTCTCTGACTGTCTTCCTGAATGGATCCCTGTCGCTCCTCTCTGACTGTCATCCTGAATGGATCCCTGTCGCTCCTCTCTGACTGTCTTCCTGAATGGATCCCTGTCTCGCCCCTCTGACTGTCATCCTGAATGGATCCCTGTCTCGCCCCTCTGACTGTCTTCCTGAATGGATCCCTGTCTCTCCTCTCTGACTGTCATCCTGAATGGATCCCTCCCTCTCTCTCCTCTCTGTCATCCTGAATGGATCCCTGTCTCTCCTTTCTGTCATCCTGAATGGATCCCTCTCTCTCCTTTCTGACTGTCTTCCTGAATGGATCCCTCGCTCTCCTCTCTGTCATCCTGAATGGATCCCTCTCTCTCCTTTCTGACTGTCTTCCTGAATGGATCCCTCTCTCTCCTCTCTGTCATCCTGAATGGATCCCCCTCTCTCCTTTCTGACTGTCATCCTGAATGGATCCCCCTCTCTCCTTTCTGACTGTCTTCCTGAATGGATCCCTGTCGCTCCTCTCTGACTGTCTTCCTGAATGGATCCCTCTCTCTCCTCTCTGACTGTCATCCTGAATGGATCCCTGTCTCTCCTCTCTGACTGTCTTCCTGAATGGATTCCTCTCTCTCCTCTCTGACTGTCTTCCTGAATGGATCCCTCTCTCTCCTCTCTGTCATCCTGAATGGATCCCCCTCTCTCCTTTCTGACTGTCTTCCTGAATGGATCCCTGTCGCTCCTCTCTGACTGTCTTCCTGAATGGATCCCTGTCGCTCCTCTCTGACTGTCATCCTGAATGGATCCCTCTCTCTCCTTTCTGACTGTCTTCCTGAATGGATCCCTCTCTCTCCTCTCTGACTGTCATCCTGAATGGATCCCTGTCTCTCCTCTCTGACTGTCATCCTGAATGGATCCCTGTCGCTCCTCTCTGACTGTCTTCCTGAATGGATCCCTGTCTCGCCCCTCTGACTGTCTTCCTGAATGGATCCCTGTCTCGCCCCTCTGACTGTCTTCCTGAATGGATCCCTGTCTCGCCCCAGTAACTGTTGTCCTGAACTTTCCTATAGATACATTATTAACACTTTGCATCACCTTCTTATTGGAGCAGGTGGATAATAAGAACAGTTATTGCATAGCGTGATCACATTTGTGGATGAATATAATTTGCATTATTCCTGGTTTGTTTCATGGAATGTGGTTAGCACTTTAGTTATTTACTTCACACAGGCATTACAAGCTCCTAGGACACTAAAGAATTGTGTAAAACAGGGTAAGCGTTATGACGGCGTCCAGCACTTTAATACTTCAGATTTGCTCTTAAGGTACTTCGCTGTTTGTATTTTCGGAGTCTTTCTCTTTAGAATATCACACGCACAGAATCTACCTGTTCCTGTCTAAAACCACAATGGTTTCAAAACAAGAAATAGTAATCTGTACATTTAGCTTCTAAACAGGAAGAGACTTTGGTAACAATCTTCTCTTCCCCCCCCCCCCTCCTTGGAGCTGCAGTGGTACGGCCCAGCGTGCTTTTTAAACTGATAGAAAACCTGCTGAATTGGTTTCCTGTGCAGCATGTAAAGCAGATCACACAATCCTGTATATAGTCTGAAACTGTTCAGTAGAGAATGGTGGTTATTGATGACTGATCCACTCACAGCTGAGATTAGACTGTAAAATGTCTTCTAATATCTGAGTGTTTTGTGCTCCAGAAGTATCGAGGGAAAGGAGAATTGGTTTAGGAATTGTAATTACACGAGAAGAACATGTCTTGTCCTGTTGTGTAAAAACACAACTCTGCAAACCTGCGTATCTCTCATAGAGCTAAAACTGAGCATTAGGGAAGTGACAGTTCCCCTTTTGATTGGAAACTTACCTTAAAACAGTCTATAATTGGCTCATCGGAGAAGATACTTCCGCCTCTTACAGGAGACAAGATGTTACTTATATTAGGTTCCTTTAACACATTGTAACGGTTTCTAAATATGTTTCAATACTTGAGATGATGCATCTGTTTATGGGCATCATTGTGTACCTGGGATAGAGGAGTATAAATAGAAGTGTTACCTATATTGGGGCAGTATTGTGTACCTGGATAGAGGAGTATAAATAGAAGTGTTACCTATATTGGGGCAGTATTGTGTACCCGGGATAGAGGAGTATAAATAGAAGTGTTACCTATATTGGGGCAGTATTGTGTACCTGGATAGAGGAGTATAAATAGAAGTGTTACCTATATTGGGGCAGTATTGTGTACCCGGGATAGAGGAGTATAAATAGAAGTGTTACCTATATTGGGGCAGTATTGTGTACCCGGGATAGAGGAGTATAAATAGAAGTGTTACCTATATTGGGGCAGTATTGTGTACCCGGGATAGAGGAGTATAAATGTATAAATAGAAGTGTTACCTATATTGGGGCAGTATTGTGTACCTGGGATAGAGGAGTATAAATAGAAGTGTTACCTATATTGGGGCAGTATTGTGTACCCGGGATAGAGGAGTATAAATAGAAGTGTTACCTATATTGGGGCAGTATTGTGTACCTGGGATAGAGGAGTATAAATGTATAAATAGAAGTGTTACCTATATTGGGGCAGTATTGTGTACCCGGGATAGATGAGTATAAATGGATAAATAGATGTTTTACCTGCAATTCCAACACCTTCCAATAGAATAATTTTCATTTCAGCGCCACAGATCCACATTGAAAGATCTGTAGAGATTATAGTACATTCTGTTTTCTAAGAGGAGAGGTGGAGTAATATGTAGTATATACTTATTGTCCTATGCAGGGAACTTCTTAAGTAGCTGCATAGAAGGATTTGCTTTTAAATTGCACCTGTCCGTCTTCTGGAGCTGAAATAACATCTAAATTGTTAATCCAATAAAATATGTATTATGCTGTTCTCAGAATGTTTCCCTAAGAGGTCTATAAATGGCTGTTGTGTTCATCCATTATAAGGACCGGACGTCCTCTCATATTCCCAGACAGCTCAATCTATACTGAGCCTCCTCTTCTGTGATTCTAATGATGATTCCTAATTTGGTTTCTGTTTTATATCTTTTATATCCCCCACTTGATATTAAAGGGACTCTTAAGACTAATTGTCTCCCTATTCGTCAGATTATGGGATTATTGTATAAGCATATTCTGTGATAGGACGTTTGATTCTCTGGTGGTGACAGTAAGTCATCCAGGACCAGATGTGAGAGGGGCACAGCGGTGCTCTAGTACCCCACAGAGGGGTAATATAAAGCCGCCTCTGACACCTACATTCACACAGTAAAGCAGATACAGACCCCGTAATCACTGCTACGCCTGTCTCTGATATGGCCATGGGGTCATAGTGCCCTTTATAAAGGGGTAGCTATGACTTTAAAGCAATACAACTTTTTGGTATTTATGATGGGGGGGGGGGGGGTAAAATTACTTTTTTTTTTTTTTATTATTGTTTTAATAGCGGCGACATCTATTATTATTTAAAGTCAACAAATTACCTACTTATAGAGTTAACTACACACTATTTATTCAATATAAATGTCCTGTAAAAGACGTATCAGTCTCTGCTCTCCTTTACATTGAGCTATATATTTATTTGACGGGTGACCTAGTTGCCCCCTTCTGCTTATGCCCACGTCTGTCCATTGTCACTGTGCCACAAATAAAGGGCAGGCTGTACCTGGCAAGAGGCACGGCTCCCCCTGCAGGCTGGAGTACGTATAACACCAGACTGCATTTGGAGCGGAGTCCTATTTCCACACTTTTAAACACTTTTGAAGGAAACATCTCCGAGTAATGGAAAGTACAGGAGGAATTTGTCTAAACATAAATATTTACAATACATGACATTTCCCATGTAAGAGACTTTCTCAAAATAATTTTTTGTTAAAGCTTTGAACATTACTGTTAGTGTGCTTTATATCTAAATATATAAATGTTGGTGTTGTGGCAGCAACGTCTAGGTTAAACAAGGGTATATATTGCGAGGGTACCACGGATAAACAAGGGTATATATTGTGGGGGTACCACGGATAAACAAGGGTATATATTGTGGGGGTACAACGGATAAACAAGGGTATATATTGCGGGGGTACCACGGATAAACAAGGGTATATATATTGCGTGGGTACCACGGATAAACAAGGGTATATATTGCGTGGGTACCACGGATAAACAAGGGTATATATTGCGGGGGTACCACGGATAAACAAGGGTATATATTGCGTGGGTACCACAGATAAACAAGGGTATATATTGCGGGGGTACCACGGATAAACAAGGGTATATATTGCGTGGGTACCACGGATAAACAAGGGTATATATTGTGGGGGTACCACGGATAAGCAAGGGTATATATTGCGGGGGTACCACAGATAAACAAGGGTATATATTGCGGGGGTACCACAGATAAACAAGGGTATATATTGCGGGGGTGCCACAGATAAACAAGGGTATATATTGCGGGGGTACCACGGATAAGCAAGGGTATATATATTGCAGGGGTACCACAGATAAACAAGGGTATATATATTGCGGGGGTACCACAGATAAACAAGGGTATATATTGCGGGGGTACCACGGATAAGCAAGGGTACATATTGTGGGTGGTGTACCACGGATAAGCAAGGGTATATATTGCGTGGGTACCACAGATAAACAAGGGTATATATTGCGGGGGTACCACGGATAAACAAGGGTATATATTGCGTGGGTACCACAGATAAACAAGGGTATATATTGCGGGGGTACCACAGATAAACAAGGGTATATATTGTGAGGGTACCACGAATAAACAAGGGTATATATTGCGGGGGTACCACAGATAAACAAGGGTATATATTGCGTGGGTACCACAGATAAACAAGGGTATATATTGCGTGGGTACCACAGATAAACAAGGGTATATATTGCGTGGGTACCACAGATAAACAAGGGTATATATTGCGTGGGTACCACAGATAAACAAGGGTATATATTGTGGGGGTACCACGGATAAGCAAGGGTTTATATTGCGTGGGTACCACAGATAAACAAGGGTATATATTGCGGGGGTACCACGGATAAGCAAGGGTATATATTGCGTGGGTACCACAGATAAACAAGGGTATATATTGTGGGGGTACCACAGATAAACAAGGGTATATATTGTGGGGGTACCACAGATAAACAAGGGTATATATTGTGGGGGTACCACGGATAAGCAAGGGTACATATTGTGGGTGGTGTACCACGGATAAACAGAAGTACATATTGCAAGATAAAGGTTTCTGGGTAGGGACATTTTGTGATACCTTTGGGGATTGTCTGTGGATTTATCTCATGATCTCTCTCCTTTCCTCAACATAAAGGTTGTAATCAACTGCCCGCTGGTGAGAGGACTGAAGTACAATCAGGCAACGCCCAACTTCCACCAGTGGAGGGATGCCCGTCAGGTGTGGGGGCTGAATTTCAGCAGTAAGGAGGAAGCCGGGCAGTTCGCTGCGGGGATGATGCAAGCTATGGAAGCCTTGGAGACTGGTAAGAGGGAGCTGTCTGTCTGTACGTACCCAAACAGGCATATTATCACATATCAACTTATAAGTAACAGTAGCTGCTCACATGGGAGATGTAGTAGATAAGTGGAATAGCCTCCCGTCAGAGGTGGTAGAGGCTGATACAGCAGAGCAGTGTAAACATGCTTGGGATAGACATAAGGTTATCGTCACAAAGAATAAAGGATCAAATAAGGTTTGAGGTCACCAGAGGTTAAAGAATGGGCAGACTAGATGGGCCAAGCGGTTCTTATCTGCCATCACATTCTATGTTTCTATAGCTAGAATCCCCAGCACCCTGCTGCTATGATTATACGACCCAGTATAGGGACATCCTAGTAGTAGAACTGCGGTGAATCATTGCATATCTGAGACTTCCACGTTTATCTCTCTCTATCTGACATAAGCTCCTCTCTCTAGGCACTGGCTGGCCCCTGAACGGACCGAAAGTGGAGGAGCAGGAACCGCAGAGAAGGTAAAAGCTGCAGCGTGTGTCTGTCCGGCAGAGTCTTTATGTCACACACAGATGAGGAGTTACCACACTTTGTGTTTGTGTATTTGGGTGACCATTCTGTGCAAATAAAATACGTCCCAAGTGGGTCGAAATCAAATGGACATTGCCGGCCGATGGCGCAAACTGGCGCAGTTTAGCCTGATCAAAAATCCACTAAGTAAGTAGCAGCGATTCATATAATGTGCTTATCGTATAGCAGAATTTCTCTCCTCTCGATCCATTCTTGACTCTCTGTAATCCGGCTTCTGCCACAACATTCTACTGAAACTGCTCTCACGAAAGTGAGATGATCTACTTACTGCAAAGTCTAAGGTATGTTTACTAAACTGCAGGTTTGAAAAGTGGAGATGTTGCCTATAGCAACCAATCCGATTCTAGTTGTTGTTTATTTAGTACATTCTACAAAATGACATCTAGAATCTGATTGGTTGCTATAGGCAACATCTCCACTTTTTCAAACCCACAGTTTAAAGTTTAGTAAATATACCCCTAGACTCATTTCTCCATACTCATTCTCCTGGACCTCTCTGCTGCTTCTGACACTGTTGATCACCCTCTTCTCCTACACACCCGTCACTCCATTGGCCTTCGTGACACAGTTCTTTCCTGGTTCACTTCCTACCTATCGAACCGCTCCTTTAGTGTTTCTACCTCTGGCACCTCCTCCCCTCCCGTCCCACTGTTGGGGTCCCACAAGGTTTTAGTCTTGGCCCTTTACTTTTTATTTTTTAGAGATCTTACTACACCTCTTCTCGAGGCACTAATTCGCTCATTCAGCCTCCAGTAACACCTCTACGCTGATGACACCCAAATCTATAT
Source organism: Mixophyes fleayi (assembly GCF_038048845.1). Taxonomy (NCBI): domain Eukaryota; kingdom Metazoa; phylum Chordata; class Amphibia; order Anura; family Limnodynastidae; genus Mixophyes; species Mixophyes fleayi. Next base: position 661,693 of record NC_134410.1, read on the forward strand.
CTCTTCCCCTGACCTCTCCCCTTCTGTGCTATCTTGTGTAACCAACTGTCTTTTTGCTATCTCCACATGGATGTCCCAACGCTACCTAAAGCTTAACATGTCCAAAACTGAGCTTATTATCTTCCCTCCGGCCAGAGTCACCACCTGCCCTCAGATCTCCATCACTGTCAGTAACACCACTCCCAAGCCCTCTGCATTGGTGTCACATCTTACTTCACTCTCTGCTTTATTCCTCACATCCAGACTCTCCCAGTTCTGTTGACTCCACCTTAAAAACATTGCCAGAATACGCCCTTTTCTTACTCAACATGGTACCAAAACTCTTATCCATTCTCTTATCATCTCCCATCTTGACTACTGCAACTTCCAGCTATCTGGCATTCCTGACACCCGTATATCCACACTTCAATCCATCCTAAATGCTGCTGCAAGACTGATCTTCCTCTCTCACTGCTCCACATCTGCTGCTCCACTCTGCAAATCCCTACACTGGCTCCCTGTGTCCTCCAGGATCAAATACAAATTACTCATCCTTACCTACAAAGCCCTCAACACCCCCTCTGCATACATCTCACATCTCACATCAAAATACTCTCCCTCCCGCCCTCTTAGATCTACCTCTGACCTGCGCCGTGTCTCGTCTCTGGTAACCACCTCTCACTCCCGTCTACAAGACTTCTCCTGTGCTGCTCCTCACTTATGGAATTCCCTACAACGCTCAGTCAGACTTTCCCACAGCCTTCAAATCTTTAGACATGCTCTAAAAACCCATCTCTTTTATAAAGCTTACCTTATCTCTGATGATACTACCCACACTAATGCACCCTCACAGTTGTCCCAATCTCCACTCTGAGCCACACTCGCTCCTCTTGTTCCAGCTGTGCCCTCTTCCACTTAGAACGTAAGCTCTGTAATAAGCAGGGTCCTCTATACCCTTTGTTTTCATGTCTGCAATTATTTTGTCTGCCTTGTATGTCCCTGTTTTATGTATGTCCAGTTTTCCCTACTGTACGGTGCTGTGGAGCACTGTGGCGCCTTATAAATCTACAATGTTAATAATAATAATAATAATAACAACAGAAGCAGACGCATCGAGCGGTCCATCTGGCATGTGTTAAAATGAAACTATGTACTATACAAATCGGGCCAAACATATTGTTTTATTTTTTCAGTTACGTTTAACCAACAACTTCTTAAATTTACAAATTATTTGATGGAATTGATCCTATCATGTTGGTTACATGAGGCCCCGAACTGTGTGCAGGCAATTCAGAAAAGAGTAAACTGCACTATACTATCAAATACATAAACCTTCCTCTCCACCTCCCTGAACTGCAGCAGCTGTTCTATCTGCTGTCCCCACGAGTCACTCGCAGCAGGAAAGTCTCTAATACCTTCTGAATTGTGGGGCCCTGGGCATTGGCGTAGTAAGAAGAGGAGAGTTTAATGTTTTTGTGGATGGAGTTCTCCTTTAATACTGCCCTCATACAAGGTGATTTCACTGTATAATGTGTGGGCTCAATAGGATTATATAAACTGTGGTTGTGCTATCACTCTTCTCTCTGTCGCCACAAACATTGGGTTCAACCCACAAATCATTGTGATCTGGTTGTGCCGGGGGGGGGGGGGGGGGGGGGGGAGACCGGACATTCAGCACTTATGTGTAATAGCCAGATGTTTGTGTCTGCATCGTATGATGAGAACCTACCCAGTAGGAGATCACAGGATTCTGAATGTGTTTACTGAAATATTAACCTATCTCTGATTTATGTGACTTGGATACCTGTGAATAATTATCTCACCATGTAATAAATCATATGCTTATGTTCTGTCCTCAGGATCCCAGCAGAACCGGAGCAGAGAATTCAGAGTCCAGGTGAGGGGAGAGTTCAGTGGGGTCACATCCGATATCACCCATTACCCAACCTTTAAATAAAACAGAACTGGAACAAAATACGATCCTTCCCTGATCTGCCCAACTATGTTCATTATGCCGGAAAACCACGGCCACGTACCAGTCAAAAAACGCTCCTTTTGGGGTGTGAGAACTGGGATAATCCCGGTATTATTGGGGGTCTGTCTGCTCATAGACATAAATCTTTGTGTAGAGATTGCTCAGCTAAATGCCTCAAATTAATAACGGTTATATTGAGAGTTGGCGGAAGCCGTGGTTCAAATTCCAGCATCAGCCACTTTGGTGCCTGTATAATAATTCTGTGATTTCTATATAATGTTTGATACCAACATCTCATGTTATCTCTTTCCATTCTAGTTGCCCCAGTTACCCCAGCATCAACTGCTCCTGCTCCACCCGGTCCACCTCCTCCACCAGGACCCCCACCTCTTCCAGGGGGCGGCCCACCAGCTCCTCCAATGGGCGGCCCACCAGCTCCTCCAATGGGCGGCCCACCAGCTCCTTCAGGTGGTGGCCCTCCACCTCCACCACCTCTTCCTTCTAGCGGAGGCTCTGCTGGTGGCGGAGTCGGAGGACTGGCGGCTGCTCTTGCTGCGGCCAAACTAAAGAAAGTGTCAAAGGTGAGAACGCAAGGGAGGGTGAAAGTCTGGGAGGAAGTTATGGACCCCGGGGGCCAGGCTGGACGGAAGCGGCTCCCTCGGGGGGCCAGGCTGGGCGGAAGCGGCTCCCTCGGGGGGCCAGGCTGGGCGGAAGCGGCTCCCTCGGGGGGCCAGGCTGGGCGGAAGCGGCTCCCTCGGGGGGCCAGGCTGGGCGGAAGCGGCTCCCTCGGGGGCCAGGCTGGGCGGAAGCGGCTCCCTCGGGTGGCCAGGCTGGGCGGAAGCGGCTCCCTCGGGGGGCCAGGCTGGGCGGAAGCGGCACTCTGGGGGGGCCAGGCTGGGCGGAAGCGGCACTCTGGGGGGGCCAGGCTGGGCGGAAGCGGCACTCTGGGGGGGGCCAGGCTGGGCGGAAGCGGCTCCCTCGGGTGGCCAGGCTGGGCGGAAGCGGCACTCTGTGGGGAGCCAGGCTGGGCGGAAGCGGCACTCTGGGGGGGCCAGGCTGGGCGGAAGCGGCACTCTGGGGGGGCCAGGCTGGGCGGAAGCGGCACTCTGTGGGGAGCCAGGCTGGGCGGAAGCGGCACTCTGGGGGGGCCAGGCTGGGCGGAAGCGGCACTCTGGGGGGGCCAGGCTGGGCGGAAGCGGCACTCTGGGGGGGCCAGGCTGGGCGGAAGCGGCACTCTGGGGGGGCCAGGCTGGGCGGAAGCGGCACTCTGGGGGGGCCAGGCTGGGCGGAAGCGGCACTCTGTGGGGAGCCAGGCTGGGCGGAAGCGGCACTCTGGGGGGGCCAGGCTGGGCGGAAGCGGCACTCTGGGGGGGCCAGGCTGGGCGGAAGCGGCACTCTGGGGGGGCCAGGCTGGGCGGAAGCGGTACTCACATGGGGGCCAGGCTGGGCGGAAGCGGCACTCTGGGGGGGCCAGGCTGGGCGGAAGCGGCACTCTGGGGGGGCCAGGCTGGGCGGAAGCGGCACTCTGTGGGGAGCCAGGCTGGGCGGAAGCGGCACTCTGGGGGGGCCAGGCTGGGCGGAAGCGGCACTCTGGGGGGGCCAGGCTGGGCGGAAGCGGCACTCTGTGGGGAGCCAGGCTGGGCGGAAGCGGCACTCTGGGGGGGCCAGGCTGGGCGGAAGCGGCACTCTGGGGGGGCCAGGCTGGGCGGAAGCGGCACTCTGGGGGGGCCAGGCTGGGCGGAAGCGGCACTCTGGGGGGGCCAGGCTGGGCGGAAGCGGCACTCACATGGGGGCTTACATATTGAATTTCAGTTTCTTCTCTTCTGTGACAACAGGATGAATCTGGAGGAACCTCTCCTGCCAGTGGGGGGGTGGCCAAGCCTGACATTAGCCGCACAAGTGGAGGAGCATCCACAGGAGGAGGAGGAGGAGGAGGAGGACTGATGGAGGAGATGAACGCAAAGCTCGCCCGCAGGTAATTGCTATATGCCTCCTCTCTCAGGCAGGAAACCCCAAGTATCCTCCGCTTATTGTGTTCCCAATCTTCTCTTTAGGCCAGGAAATAATAATACAAAATACAACATTCCCTTTATCAGTTATTACTCCTGTGATATATATAAAATATGTAAGGACTCTATTGTGAATAATTGGTACACATAGCTCTGTTCAGAGGACGCAACATGGATTGAGGTGAATAAAATAATCTTGCACCTAATAACTTAGTCATATACAGTGTTGGTGCAGCGAGCAGGGTAAATTATTATCATGTTGATTATAGGGAAACATTCAGTGTAGGAAATGTGATAAATCTTTCTTTACAGTGTGTGGCTGGTCCCCTGATCCAATAACCAACACTTTCCGCACTGCACTTTCCCAGTGACTGGGATCTGATGCTACCACAGTTTATATAGTTTTGTTTTATAATTGTGCATTGACCGAGAAATATTTTATTAGTTGCTAGAATGGAGTTTCCCTCCCTGATCTATGTATTATTTATTTAGTCTTCTACCATCCGTTTTCTGTTATATTCTGGCCTGAAGACAATCTTTATATGATCTGCGATACTGAGATTCCTTATTTTATTACAAAGTTCTTTATGTGCATCTCGGAGCTATTTCTGCCATGATATTTTTCAGGGTCATTTGCAGATATTTCAAGTCTCAGCCACCGAGTATTCAGTGACCATATGTAGAAATAAAGAATTAGGCTCCATATCAGAGGCAGGGAATTATCCGGTCTGAGCTGAATATAGTTATACAGATTATAAGGTAAAAAAGGCAGAGAGTTCAACCTGTCATAAGCTCTAGTTGTGTTGATCTAGATTCTAGAAGACGGTAAAAGAAACCGCCAGTGAGAGAGATCCTGATTCATCGGGGAAACTATGAAAATGTAATAATTTTTTTAAGAAGGCCCAGAAAAAAAACTATTAAAAAATGAAAGGAGTTAAAAACAGATTGCTATACCCTAATGACTAAATGGTCTATGCATTGCTATAAATATGGACCGATGGTCCACCTAACGCTCCATCTTCTATGTCTGTAGGTTGAGGATGACTCAACAGAGCGAGCGACCAGTCCCCACCGCCACACAGGACGATAATGACATCCAGAGTGGGCGGAGCCAGGGTGGTGAGTAGCAGAGTCTTGCCGTCTGTTCTAGTAATACTATGTGTGTCTGGGCTACCGATAACTAACACAACTTGATAACTACAGGCTGCGCACGGGTCAGTGTTTAATGTCTAACAGTAACAACGTTACGTAGCGTTCAGGGTAATTAGTGCACTGCTACATTGTAACTGCCAAGGCCCAAACCTAACGATACCTGTTAATGAGCCGCCCTAGCTGCCGTGGCTATGATGCCGCAAGGTGCCTCAGGGGGACATTGAAGAGTGGTGATATGTCACCATGTTAGGGGGAGCATTACATTTTGGCAGGGTGCACATATTGGAGTTACAGAGGTAACATTGGTGCCACCTTCCTCCTACCCTGGGCAGATTTCATCATGAGAATGTGGATATTTCTAAACAACATTCTGGTTCTGATATCTCCTCAGCTAGCAATCACCATTGGACAAGAATGACTTTCGCTGTGATCCAATCAGAGGCTAGGACACAAAACATGGCTATATACTGTGTGATTCTAGCCAACCTGAGACCTTAATGAGATCAAATTAATCAATCCCCTTATTCTCGTTGGTACTGTCATATTCTCCCTGATTAGCTGCTGTGAAGGGATCTCCGTTCACCAGCGTTTAGACGGAGAGTGTTAATGCTGCGTGCACGCTCTGTGGGTATATTGCTCTGAGACCAGCACTGGCCTTGCGGATACCGGATTCATCCAGAAGAGGGCGCTATCTGCCTGTACTGTAGTTGATTAAAATACAGAGTTCAATAACATTTATTTTTTCACAGTATATTAAAGGGACTATAAGCTCAGAGCACAGGAGCAGAGTATACATACAGACTTACAGGAGTGTCTGTTAGCTGTCACACACTCACACCTGGCTGCTATTGTGTTTTCAGAGGATTCACCTTTCCATGGGATTATGGGAAGATAAACGATAACTGATTAGTAAACTACAAGCAGACTTACTATCGTCACTATAGATACTATGACCAGAACATTTTTATAGTCGCCTCTTAATACTTACACTACATACATAAAATATGTGATTTGCGTTCCTCAGAAACAAAGAATTGTTGACTGTATCCTCACATTGTGTTGCAGAATGGACAGTTAGAATGATACTATTATACTGTCTTTATAAAACACCAGGGGGTAAATGTATCAAGCTGAGAGTTTTCCGGTGAGTTTGAAGAGTGGAGATGTTGCCTATAGCAACCAATCAGATTCTAGCTGTCATTTTGTAGAATGTACTAAATAAATGATAACTAGAATCTGATTGGCTTTTCAAACCCGCCGGAAAGCTCTCAGCTTGATACATTTACCCCCAGGGGTGATCTGTAGAGATGTGTGATGACTTACAGCCATATTACCTGTAACGGATTGAACCCTCCCCATTACAGAAGCCGCCCGTCGCCCGTGGGATAGAGGAAGCACCACGTTACCGAGGTTAGTGCCACCAACTTGCTGACAGGGGGGTAGTGACGTTTCTCTGGGAAATGCTACAACCCAACTTTGGTCTCTCTCCGTAGAATGAAATCTACGGTCGGTAGCTCTGAAGTGGCCGCCGGTACTGCAGACGAATCAGACTCAATGGAGAGAATTAAACAGGTAATTATGGGTTAATTGAGAACGGTTTGGCCCCATGGAGACGACACTTGTATTCCCTTACACTATTGCTCAGTAGCCAATAGGAAGCTGGCTCTCCCCAACCAATCACAGCACACGCTACTAGTTCAGTGCTGGAGAGCACAGCGAGAACTGTTACATAGTTTCGGAGGCTGGCCGAAAATTGTAGCAAAATGTCTGTCCTGTGCTTCCTGCTGGTGTCCCTCTGGATAACTATAACTTGGCTATTGGCGGGGGTTGTCCTGTGGGCTGAATATCTTGATACACTTTGTAACTTACCAGAATACGCCCTTTTCTTACTCAACATGCTACCAAAACTCTTATCCATTCTCTCATCATCTCCTGTCTTAACTATTGCAACCTCCTGCTATCTGGCATTCCTGACACCCATATATACATCCTAAATGCTGCTGCAAGACTGATCTTCCTCTCTCACCGCTCCACATCTGCTGCACCACTCTGCAGATCCCTACACTGGCTCCCTGTGTCCCTTAGAATCAAATTCAAATTACTCACCCTTACCTATAAAGCCCTCAACACCCCCTCTGCATACATCTCAAATCTCACATCAAAATACTCTCCCTCCCGCCCTCCTAGATCTACCTCTGACCTGCGCCGTGTCTCGTCTCTGGTAACCACCTCTCACTCCCGTCTACAAGACTTCTCCTGTGCTGCTCCCCACTTATGGAATTCCCTACAACGCTCAGTCAGACTTTCCCACAGCCTTCAAATCTTTAGATGCTCTTTGAAAACCCATCTCTTGTTTAAAGCTCACCTTATCCCTGATGATACTATTCACACTAATGCACCCTCACAACTGTCCCAGTCTCCACTCTGAGCTCCTCTTGTACCAGCTGTGCCCTCTCCCACTTACAGTGTGCGGGGTCCTCATACCCTTTGTTTTCATGTCTGCATTTATTTTGTCTGCCTTGTATGTCCCTGTTTTATGTATGTCCCTGTTTTCCCTACTGTACGGCGCTGTGGAGCACTGTGGTGCCCTACAGATCTACTATAATAATAATAACTTGGACATCGGTGTAATGTCATGTGATCACTCAGAGCCAATCGAGAACCTGTGTTGTAAAGTGTCAGTTTATACTGTAACACTCGCCGCTGTTTAACGATGTCGCAGGAATCTTTTGACAGTGAACTGAGACATTTCTATACCTTTTATTTACTTTCTGCAGGAATTACTGGAGGAGATGAGGAAAGAGCTGCAAAAAGTCAAGGAGGAAATTATTGAAGGTGAGATGATTATTTACATAACGCCACCATGTTACACAGCGCTGTACAAAGATGTGATAACGTCACAAACCTTGGAAATAAGCTGCTAAAAACTCCCTTTTTGTAAGTTTATAACCCTATATATGTGACAGCACTTTATATTATTATAATGTGCTACCGCTCCTAGAACCATGTACCCCCCGTGTCACATGATCTGATGGCGGCTGTGCTGTCATTGTGCTCTGCATCTGGAATGGATGAATGTCTGTACAGAGCGGCAGTAACTGGGTCTCTGGGGGGGGGGGGGGGTACCGCGATGTGGCAGAATGTACCAGTCTGTGTCTGGATAGGGTTACTACACCTCCCAGTCTGTGGGGGGAGAAGGACGAGGGATGTTACACATTGTATCTGGGTTTCCTTCTCACCATCAGTAACCGACTGGTACCGACCACTCCTCCTGGTGGCACCGGCACCGAACACTCACCGACTGCGAATGCCAATTGCGCAATAGTTGTAGGAGAATCTCGCTGCCGCCACTATGATCCTTCACGGCACCTAGAACCATTTACTTCGGGGTAGCTGGTATAGCTGCTGCAGCACCTCTTTGCTGTGGGCTGGCTGGTACCTCCTGCCCTCTTACTATGGATCAGGACTGCTGGGTAGCGGGCAGAGCGTTGACACAGACGCTGGGTTCAACACAGAACAGCTGGGGAATGGATTAGAGTGTAAGCTCTTATCTGTTGATCACAGGATACAGCAGATAATAGTCACAGGCAGAATCTTCAAGCAGTGATGGTTTATTACTCAAAGGGCCCTTACAAGGACCATTACACACTAGTTGGAGGTACTAGTGATCACCCAGAAGTATGGATGGTATAATACAGTTAAAATACAGCTCTCATATACTGTTTCTGACACATATGTTGGCAAGGGCTAACCCAGTCCCCTGATCCTAGCTGGCACCACAAAGTCTGAGATATTAGATTCAATGTTTACCATCATGATATTATATATTCTCTAAATTTAGATTTAAATGCAATTTAAACTGAACAAAATTTACATCAATCTGTAATTTCATAAATTGCTTGCATCTAGGTTTCCCATCTGTCTAACTACTCCCTCCTGTGCATTCAGGCTAAAGGAAGTGTTGATCACTCTCAAATGAAAAGGCCTAATTAGCATGGGGACTTCCTTTACAAAAAAAACGAATTGCTTCCAACGTGGCATATCCCTACATTTGCAATACAAATAATACAACACAATATAAAAAATCAGTACATTTACAATGATATACATTGCCGCACTGCACTACTAATTGAAATACATTTCTACAATAAGTTATTTCTACGTGATCCAGCCCCAGGTGTAGTTTACGTGTTGCGACTATTACTAGATCTGGACATTCAGGTCGCTTTTCAGTGGATATAAAATGCAATTTGATTTTTATAAAATAACTACTTGGCAACGTTTGAGGAATTAGCATAAGTATGAGTCCATTTTGGGGGGAGGCGTTTTTCATATGCACAGCGACAAATATGCAGTGACATCAATATAAAACTATTTCTGAATAAGGTCTCATGTTGGGGGAAGTTGCCGTTTGCTACAAGCAGCTGCCCCCAAAGGCTTGCACTCTATCCCTCATATAGACATTGGCCTACATCCAAGACAGGAATATCTCTTACGAGGGACCCCAGAGCAGTGTACCCCGACATCCAGCAGTGATATGTGGTGGTAATATCAGTCTATACACACAAGCTGCTGTGTGGAGCAGTACGTCCGTACCGCGAGGGGATGTGGTGATATATATATTATATATATATATTCCCTGAATGTTTGCTGGCAGACGTATCTGTCTACTACACTCCACACAAAGATACTTTACAGAGCTTGGTCATATTGTTATTTATTCCACTTTATTAGGGAATATTTATTGCATAGGAGCAATTAAAACCCTGAGGATAAATACTGAGTGAAAAAACAGTATATAGAGGAACTGGTTTAGATTTTTAAAACCTGGAACTGTGCCTGGAAAGTGTGGTCAGTTGACAACGTAGTAATATAATAGGAAGCCACCTCATTGGTCCATTTCGTACATGTGATGTCTGCTGGGTCAGAGGTCACACGCACACGGTGCTGCCGACACAGTCGGAAGAGACAATGTTACCTGTAATGACCGTTCTTAACACAGTGACTAAAGGTCCCATTGGGGCAATTACACAGGACGCATTGTAGGGTCATGTGACTGCTGTTACCCCACTGCGCACAGACAAAGGTAATAATATAACTGGAGAGGGAGCACTATAAGAGAACACAGCACAACCCTAATAATAATAATAATAATGCTGAAACAGGAACTTGTATGTGAGGAAATACAATAAGCTAATCTTGGAGGTAAAAAAAAAGATTTTATTCACAAAACATTTCCTTAAATTGTATTTTGGCCACATCCTCCTGCATAGGGTACATTTCTAGATTGATTTAAATATTAGAAATTATTGGACCAATCTCCTAAATATTTTACACCTATATTCACAAACATCGAACAGTAGTTATATCAGGGACAGATATTATAAGATGTAAAGTTGACTTCCTGTCAATAACACATAATGGCTGATAACAGGGAACAATGGCTCATACTGAAGTTTATACAAACCAGCTAATATTTTAGGTTCTTTGGTCCAACATTTTACAAAGTCTACAGTGAGCAGCGATACCACGATATGTGTCCGCCTGCGTCCATACACTCGTACATAGAGGGCGCTTACATGCCAGGGAGAGGGTGGGACGAGATGGAGCTCCTATGCCACCGTCGGTTGTGTTGCTGGGGACCGGTTGGGCTTGCCTTGCCTTCTTTCCACCAAATGCGCCCTCTTACCGCAGTAGGAGGGGCTTAAGCTGCTGCCACCACTGGACTCCTTAGAGGCAACCAGAACCGCATCCTTCTGGGTAACTGTCACTGCTAGTGTACCCCCCCCTCCCCGACTGGGCTGGTACCCCTGACCTCTTCCTGTAGATCAGGGTGCTGTGGCTGGATCCCTCCTGCCTATCACACTGGGCAGAGCTGCAGGTAGCGGGCAGAGCGGTGGTACTGGGTCCAAACCTCAGAACAGCCAGATAATGGATTAGATTTAGGTCTAATCTGCAGATCACAGGAATTTACAGTAGGAAAGCACTTGTCAAGCAGGATCTTGAAGCAAATGCTGTTTATTAGCTCAAGTGTCCAAATAAGGCCAAGTCACCTGGTTTATGGGACCAGTGATCAGAAGGTCAGATGGGACAATAATACATTAGATGGTCAAACAGCTCCCCTTTTTATACAGATTCTGACACGAATGTCAGCAGGGGGTAGCACTGCCCCCTGATCCAAGATGGCTCCGCCACGTCTGAAATAATACATCAGATCTTAGCATGTGAATTCTTACATACTTGGGTGTGAACACAATTTTATAATTTTAACAAAATTCACATAAATCTGTTACATCCTAAATTCCTTGTATCCTGAGTCTACACTGTTAGTTTTCCTGTCTGTCTAGCAAGACATAAACACACAGGTAACGACCCCTTGCCGGGCCTTCAGGCCTAAGCAGGTGTTTGTCCTTCACATGAAAAGACTTACTTAGTATTTCCTGCTATCAGCAAACCAGATTTCCTCTAGCAAAGTTACAAAACCAAATAATGACATACTGTCTCCGAAGTTACAAATCACTACTTCAGACATTAATGCATTTCCTATAGAAAAATACAACACAATATAATACAATCGGGACATTTGCAACGATATAATATGACACACTGCGCTAATAATTTAAATATATATTACACAATAAGTTATTTATAAGTGATCCAGCCACAGAAGGGTAATGAGGCAATAGGAGCAGAAGGGACATTACGCTCCAGAGGGGAGGGTGTGATGAGGTGGTGACGGGGGCAGGGAGGATGAGAGAATAGGACAGGGGCGGTAGGAGAGGATGAGGAGGTAGTATGGGGAACACCTGGCAGGAGTCTGTGTAATGCAGGTAGGATGGTAAAACACAATAGTAACAGGATGGTGTATATGTATATGTGTATATAACAACATGTGTTTTCCAACATGTGTTACGATTAGGAATAATCCACACAAGTCCGGTTGAGCAGTGAATGTCGTCGTCTCCGATAGTACAATGTTGGGGTTATAGGGGAGTGGCTGATACCGCTCCTGTGATGTCAGAGGATGGGCTGCAGTGCGCACAGTCGGGGGCCAGGAGAGATCTGACGCCTCCGCCCAGTACTGTAAGACGTACAGAGAACATGGCCACATTCTCTGACAGCGGGGTGACAGTTTCGCCGGTTTCTGCTATAAAGGTGTAAATAAGAAAATATTAAAATAAAAAAGAAGTTTTTAGGCAATGTGGATATTCTTAAATTAGAACTAGGCTATTATAAGAGATAACGCAGCAAATGATGAGGGTAGTATATAATGTACAGTAGAGGTTACAATATCACACATATATCAGATCCTGTGCCGGGATGTGATCCCCGGGTGAGAGGTGCAGACGGGATCAGCCGTCGGCGCTCTATGTACGTTTATTATGTCACATTTCCTGGTATAGAGGAAACTCTCCTACAGGTTTCACCAGTTACTGTCTGCTCTGATCACATACTGTGTACTGCACATCACCATATATAAAGTATATACCCTGTATATACCAGTGTCACTGTATATCACATGGAACACTGCATATAACACATGTACCCCATGTTATACTATATATACCCCCATGTCACACTGTATATAACACATGTACCCCATGTTATACTATATATACCCCGTGTCACACTGCATATAACATGTACCCCATGTTATACTATATATACCCCGCGTCACTGTATATAACACATGTACCCCATGTTATACTATATATACCCCGCGTCACACTGTATATAACACATGTACCCCATGTTATACTATATATATACCCCGCGTCACACTGCATGTACCCCGTGTCACACTGTATATAACACATGCACCCCATGTTATACTATATATACCCCGCGTCACACTGCATGTACCCCGTGTCACACTGTATATAACACATGTACCCCATGTTATACTATATATACCCCGCGTCACACTGTATATAACACATGTAACCCATGTTATACTATATATACCCCCGTGTCACACTGCATATAACACATGTACCCCATGTTATACTATATATACCCCGCGTCACACTGTATATAACGCATGTACCCCGTATTACACTGTATATACCAGCATGCACCCCACTTTACACTGTATCCGCATTGCTGCGATGTGTATACCGAGGATTAACGTGTTCTACTACTGAAATGAACGGGTCATGGTGAGGATGTAAAAATAAGGCTGCTAGATCACGTCATCACACGTGTATATGTTCTTCCAAGTCCAGGACTAGTAATGTGGGAGGGATTTTCGGAGATTTATGGCAACGGGAACTTACAATTTACCCTCTGGTACAATACTCTTTTCCCCTAACACCCTGTTCTTCTGCTTCCTATTTCCAGCCTTCATGCAGGAACTGCGCAGATCAGGCACTCCGTGATTTCAACCTCCTCCTCTTGTGATGTCTCAGGCTCCACCGACTGTGCTCTACGTCAGGCTCTGCAATCATTCCTCTGCTGTGCAGCGGTCCCGCCAATAAAAAGGGCTGTAACCCCCCCCCCCCCCCTATACTGTTCACTCTGCATCTTGTTCTAAATGCTTCTCTGCACACAGACTTCTGTCCGACACTCACTCACTGGAGTAATCCCTCTACTCTGCGCACACAGACTGCTATCCAACACCCACTCACTGGAGTAATCCCTCTACTCTGTGCACACAGACTTCTATCTGACACTCACTCACTGGAGTAATCCCTCTACTCTGCGCACACAGACTCCTGTCCGACACTCACTACTCTGCGCACACTCTTCAGAGTCTCTACACGGGTTCGCAGAGGCTGCAAGCTTCGACCAATAGGATTTTCAATGGGATAATTAACGGGTTATTTTTTATTATTGTTTTTCAATCATTTCAATTTTTGTATAAAAATGATACATAGCAGAATTAATGCTGCTGGTTTGCAAACGGTGGTGGGTAAAGTAAATCCTAGAATTAGTTAGGGTCAGACACTGGATCGGTTTGAAGGGCCCGTGCATTATCCTGCTACAATTAGCACATGTGGCATGGGAAGCGTTCGAGGGATAAGTGCTTTTGGAATATTTTATGCCAATATATATATATATATAGGACTTTTTTTTGTAACTGATTTTCTAGAAATAAAAAAACTTTGCCTATTGTACATGGCCGGTGTCGGTGTTTTATACCAGCATCAGAAACAACAGATACAGCACAATAATGTCCCTTTATTTCCTTTATATACACATTTAATCCTCTGTGTGGTCCAGCCTGTGCCATTGTCTCCGTCCCCAAGCTGTGAATTATCACGCAGTTCCGTCCTGCTCGGGCGTAGGATACGCAGAGGTCACTTCGCCAGTTGTTTCCTCTCTGCTGCCCGGGCACGTGCATCCAGCTCATCTGAGAGGAGAGCCAAGCGTGCAATCTCGGCCTCCATCGAGCCCAATCTGGCCTCCAGCTCCTCCTCTTTCCTGCGGCTGTTGGCAGACTGCCGTGCGTACTCTGCCACCATACAGCCGCCACCCACTAAGAAGACTATTGCTTCCCCCAGAAGTTCCGCCCCCAGCTCAGCGGCTGCTTCCTCATTCAGGGGTTTAATGGCTGCTCCACGGAATCCCATGATCCTCATCTTCGCCCGCATCTCCACCCAGTGGTACACTGCAAAGGAGAACCACCGTGAGACACAAATATACCGACAAACCAGTGTTAATCCCCACCCATGTAGTGTCTCATGCGGATAAAATAACACAGCCCTATAATAAGGGAAACTGACAAAACGCGTTGCTATAAACCATCGTTGTTCTAGCGAGAGTCTCCAGAACCTCCGTAGCGCTCACAATTTTACAGGAGCCGGACGTCATTAAGTATTGTATAGAACTAGTATTAATTACAGTGTGTGTGTGTAAATATATTTTATAGCTGACCATAAAACCCAATAACCCGATTATAACTCCGACATTAGAAGGTGAAACCTATGTCCTGTAGATTATTATAATGTCGCCTTACGTGAACTCACTCAGCTCTCAGGCTCTTCTGTAATGGAAATATAATCTGCAATATGTGAAATATCACCTCTGCAGAGTGTCAGATACACACACATAACATGGTGTGACATGAGTATGTGTAAGAGCCATGTGTGGAACTAGCACGTTCCGTACATGCAGATGGGAGTCAGCCCTCCTTACTGGGGGGACGATTATTAGCTCAGTAAAGCACGGTCTCTCTCCTGGGGAAAAACATGTTTAAGTCCTGTAAGTTGGTGTGTAACACGGACCCCTTTATGATGGTGGAGACCATCACGGTGGTCAGAATGTAAAGCAGAGCCTAACACATTACACCCAGCATATTATACCGCGTTGGACCTAACACATCACAGCCAGGATATTATACTGCGTTGGACCTAACACATTACACCCAGGATATTATACTGCGTTGGACCTAACACATTACAACCAGGATATTATACTGCGTTGGGTCGAACACATTACACCCAGCATATTATACTGCGTTGGACCTAACACATCACAGCCAGGATATTATACTGCGTTGGACCCAACACATTACACCCAGCATATTATACTGCGTTGGACCTAACACATCACAGCCAGGATATTATACTGCGTTGGACCTAACACATTACACCCAGGATATTATACTGCGTTGGACCTAACACATTACAACCAGCATATTATACCGCGTTGGACCTAACACATCACAGCCAGGATATTATACCGCGTTGGACCCAACACATTACACCCAGGATATTATACCGCGTTGGACCTAACACATTACACCCAGCATATTATACCGCGTTGGACCTAACACATTACACCCAGGATATTATACCGCGTTGGACCTAACACTTTACACCCAGCATATTATACCGCGTTGGACCTAACACATTACACCCAGGATATTATACTGCGTTGGACCCAACACATCACAGCCAGGATATTATACCGCGTTGGACCTAACACATCACAGCCAGGATATTATACCGCGTTGGACCTAACACATTACACCCAGGATATTATACTGCGTTGGATCTTACACATTACACCCAGGATATTATACTGCGTTGGACCTAACACATCACAGCCAGGATATTATACCGCGTTGGACCCAACACATTACACCCAGCATATTATACCGCGTTGGACCTAACACATTACACCCAGCATATTATACCGCGTTGGGCCTAACACATTACACCCAGGATATTATACCGCGTTGGGCCTAACACATTACATCATACACAGCACATTATATCTGGCATATTATGCCCACTGGGGTACAAGAGTGTGTATGGCAGAAGGTGTGTATTGTAGGGTTATGGGGTTGCTGCACAGGTGGCAGAGTAACAGGATAACATAATATGGGGCATATTCAATTACGATTCGCGGCTACACGGGTCCCAATACCGCAACATCACAGATTTCTGTGCGCACCCCTTCCACGATATTGGGCTACCGTAATGATGTTTTATACGCGCAGCCACGAATTGTAATTGAATACCCCCTATATGTCTGCAACATACAATCATTGGGGTACATGGGAACAGAAGCAGAGTACAGCAAATTACATTCTTATGGTACAATGTTTATGTATGGCAGAGAGACGATCAAAACTGGGATACAGAGTCTACACAGCAGCTGACACTATGGAGTACAGAGCCTGTGTATGACAACCAGCAGGTAACAGTATCAGGGTACAGGGTCTGTGAGGTGACACTATGGGGGCACAGGGTCTGTGAGGTGACATTATGGGGCACATGGTCTGTGAGGTGATATTATGGGGGCACAGGGTCTGTGAGGTGATATTATGGGGGCACAGGGTCTGTGAGGTGACATTATGGGGCACAGGGTCTGTGAGGTGATATTATGGGGGCACAGGGTCTGTGAGGTGACATTATGGGGGCACAGGGTCTGTGAGGTGATATTATGGGGGCACAGGGTCTGTGAGGTGACATTATGGGGGTACAGGGTCTGTGAGGTGATATTATGGGGGTACAGGGTCTGTGAGGTGATATTATGGGGGTACAGGGTCTGTGAGGTGATATTATGGGGGTACAGGGTCTGTGAGGTGATATTATGGGGGCACTGGGTCTGTGAGGTGATATTATGGGGTACAGGGTCTGTGGGGTGATATTATGGGGTACAGGGTCTGTGAGGTGATATTATGGGGGTACAGGGTCTGTGGGGTGATATTATGGGGCACAGGGTCTGTGAGGTGACATTATGGGGGTACAGGGTCTGTGAGGTGACATTATGGGGGTACAGGGTCTGTGAGGTGATATTATGGGGGTACAGGGTCTGTGAGGTGACATTATGGGGGTACAGGGTCTGTGAGGTGACATTATGGGGGTACAGGGTCTGTGAGGTGATATTATGGGGCACAGGGTCTGTGAGGTGATATTATGGGGGCACATGGTCTGTGAGGTGATATTATGGGGGTACAGGGTCTGTGAGGTGATATTATGGGGTACAGGGTCTGTGAGGTGATATTATGGGGGTACAGGGTCTGTGAGGTGATATTATGGGGGCACAGGGTCTGTGGGGTGATATTATGGGGGCACAGGGTCTGTGGGGTGATATTATGGGGTACAGGGTCTGTGAGGTGATATTATGGGGTACAGGGTCTGTGGGGTGATATTATGGGGGTACAGGGTCTGTGAGGTGATATTATGGGGGTACAGGGTCTGTGAGGTGACACTATGGGGGTACAGGGTCTGTGAGGTGACACTATGGGGGTACAGGGTCTGTGAGGTGACACTATGGGGGTACAGGGTCTGTGAGGTGATATTATGGGGTACAGGGTCTGTGAGGTGATATTATGGGGTACAGGGTCTGTGGGGTGATATTATGGGGGTACAGGGTCTGTGAGGTGATATTATGGGGGTACAGGGTCTGTGAGGTGATATTATGGGGTACAGGGTCTGTGGGGTGATATTATGGGGGTACAGGGTCTGTGAGGTGACATTATGGGGGTACAGGGTCTGTGAGGTGATATTATGGGGTACAGGGTCTGTGGGGTGATATTATGGGGGTACAGGGTCTGTGAGGTGATATTATGGGGGTACAGGGTCTGTGAGGTGATATTATGGGGGCACTGGGTCTGTGAGGTGATATTATGGGGCACAGGGTCTGTGAGGTGATATTATGGGGGTACAGGGTCTGTGAGGTGACATTATGGGGGTACAGGGTCTGTGAGGTGATATTATGGGGGTACAGGGTCTGTGAGGTGACATTATGGGGGTACAGGGTCTGTGAGGTGATATTATGGGGGTACAGGGTCTGTGAGGTGACATTATGGGGGTACAGGGTCTGTGAGGTGATATTATGGGGGCACAGGGTCTGTGAGGTGACATTATGGGGGTACAGGGTCTGTGAGGTGATATTATGGGGGCACAGGGTCTGTGAGGTGACATTATGGGGGCACAGGGTCTGTGAGGTGACATTATGGGGGCACAGGGTCTGTGGGGTGATATTATGGGGATACAGGGTCTGTGAGGTGATATTATGGGGATACAGGGTCTGTGAGGTGACACTATGGGGGTACAGGGTCTGTGAGGTGACATTATGGGGGTACAGGGTCTGTGAGGTGATATTATGGGGGTACAGGGTCTGTGAGGTGACACTATGGGGGCACAGGGTCTGTGAGGTGATATTATGGGGGTACAGGGTCTGTGAGGTGATATTATGGGGGTACAGGGTCTGTGAGGTGACATTATGGGGGTACAGGGTCTGTGAGGTGATATTATGGGGTACAGGTTCTGTGAGGTGATATTATGGGGGTACAGGGTCTGTTTAGGGCTCCCCCGCACCATGTGATGAAGGGTGACCTCTCCCTTCAGGCAGCACTGTTGCCCTTTTAAGAGGCCACTGTGCGATTGGTCGGAGCAGACCGGCCCCGGGCCCCCATTGGTCAGTTCCCCTTGTGTCCCGCCCATTACGGAGGCGCCGTCCCCCCG